>NC_041382.1:289470486-289499246 GCF_002162155.2 Triticum dicoccoides | reverse complement strand
AGCCGCAGCGGGGAGGGGGGATCGCCGGAGAGGTACCCACTATCTGTCTTAGGGTTCAGGGTGGGGCGGTGGTCACTGGTGGTGGTGGGGCGGTGGCGTGGGGATCGCCGGAGAAAAAGCTCGGCACAGGGGGGGCTAGAGGGATGGCCGGGGCAGTGGTGGGCGGCGGTGGGGAGTGATTTCGGGGCGGGCGGGGGCAGCGGTTTGGCCGGTCTTGTCAATCAACTGATGCTGCTACACGACCAGCTGCCCTGGCTCTCACACGCGCTGCTGCTAGTGCTTTTCTGCTACTAGTGCGTTCAGTTTCGATAGTGAAATTCAATTTCGACAGCAATACTCAGTTTCGACAGTTAAGTTCAGTTTCCACAGTTAAGTTAAGAGATGAGCGGCTAATGCATTTTACATCTCACACTTTGTGGTTATATATTTTACGTCATCTATTGGATATGCTATTACAATTCCACTTAGGTTAACGTTGTCTCTCTTGTCTTGTTTCAGCCTCGGTGTTGTACAACTCATGGGAGCTGCTCCAACAAAGAAATCCTCCATCACAGCGGTCCAGTACCCCGGGCTCCATCTCAAGATGCCTAAGATGTTCTTCCCCTTGTCCGACAGCCAAGTTAGCCGGATCATCCTCACCAACCAACCCAATCACGCTGAGATCGACATGGCTTCGCCAAAGAGGTTCTACACTTGTTTCATCTGTTTTTTACTCTACATGTTATATATATTGTCCACTGAGCACACGCAGTAATGTGAAATACAATTAGTTTCTCCTACTATATGACAAGAAGTGAGGTACTAGGCAACTTAGCTATCCGTGATGGACTCTCTTGAACGCCATCATTATTTATCTCAACGCGTTTGAGCTGTGCATTTGTCAACGGGCCTGGGAGTTGAGCTAGTAGGGCAGTGGCCTAGGTCCAAAGTAGTAGAAGTAGCACAAAAACATTTTTTGAGTGTAGGCTTTTCCTTCCTCAAGCCTGTCTACTAGAACCGCCAGTGCTTGAAAGGAAAAGTGAAGGAAAAACATGGGAATTGGAAAGATTCCTATGGTACTACTATTCATGCATTTGGTTCAATGGAATGGAGCAAAGGAAAACTGTAGGATTTGTTCCTTCATTGTCTTGTTGAAAGAAAAACCGTAGGAATTTTAATATCCACTTGTCCTCCTTTTCAAATTCTTATTCATGAAGCACAAGACTAATAGATAGTATCATAATAGCATTATAACTGTACATTTTCTTGTGGTTTGACTTAATCTCACCATGCTTCTTTGCATCCTATGATCTTCCAATTCTTGTGAACCAAACACCCGGATTGGCAAAAATCCAGTGTTTTAAAATTTTCTGTTTTGCATATGCATTCCTATCCTATTACTATGTATTTCCTGTCCCTATGTTGTTAGAATCCTCCAATTCAAACGAGCCCTTACAGAATTACTTCTCTAACAGATAGTTGTCATAGAAAACCTTGTTTGGTTTGCCTCGCTCCTGCTGCGCCGTCGTCCACCCCTGCTCAGCTGCTCCAACGATAGAAGGGTCTAGCACAGCAGGGATCCGGCCTCCAGACTGTCTTTCGCCGCCTCACATCTTCTTCCCTGCCACGGGCAGCCATGACAACTGCATCACCATCATCAACCGAGCTGATGACCTCGAGGACTACACGGGTCCGCAAGAGAGGTCGCACTCTTTCGTGTCTACTTACGTTATGCATCGCTTAATATTACATGCTACTTTATCATCCTGTCACCGATTAGACTCTGAGTCAGCTCCAAACTAATGGTCAAACTTGAGTTTTTAAATGGTTGTGGGGTACATATCGGGGCCGCAATCAATAGTATCTATCTACTATCTGGTTAATCTCTGGTGTCTACTATGAGTTTCATGTTGGGTGGGGAACAAACAGTAAAGAAGCCATTATCTGTATTTTTTAACTGAAGACATTATCTGCCTGCTATCATTAGTTTTGGGTCTATCCACAGGTTGCTACCATCACTCTGGATTTCTGCATGCACACCTTCCATAATCTCACTATGTTTTATTCCTATGCATGTCAGTTATTGTACACAATGGAACTGAACATGTATAGAAAAAGAGACGAGCCTTGCGTGGCAATAAAATTTCATGCAGATGTCGCTCCATGGTAGGCGCAAAGGTAGCCCCCCCCACCCGAGAGGAAGATATATGTTCTAAGGGGGATTCAGAAGGAGGGGACCACTCCTATTTACCCCTTGAGGTCTTCGCTCTAACTTGGCATGCTGATGTTGGTTCTATCATGCATATGGTGCCTTGCATTGCTTACTTTATACATCAAATATGTCATCTGCTTAGTTTAGACATGCTTTGTGTGAATGCCATCTATTTAGTTTATTCATTGTTTATGTGAATTATGCAACGCCATATTGTTTAGCCAGGCATCATATATGTGAATTTTGCAATGCCATCCTGCTTAGCCAGTCATCTTATATGTGAATTATATCAGGCCATCCTTTTTTCGTTACGTATTACATTTGTCAACAATGTTAGTACATTCAACTACTCTTTGTGTGCATCAGCCATTTGACATCGTGATGGAAAATTATGGAGTGAAAACAAGGTCTTCAGAGCAGACTATGCTATCTGATGAAGCGCATATCTCGCTGGTTACGGATAGCTCCCCAGAGGAGGATTCAGAGATAGATGACCAGTCCTATTCCCCCTGAGGTGTATGCTCTAAATTGGCAGGGTTATGTTACTCATATCGTGCATATGGTGCCTTGCATTGCTATGCCATTTGATTAGTTTAGACATGCTTTGTGTGAATGCCACATGTTTAGTGTCTAATTACCATATATGTGAATTATGCATTGCCATCTTGTTGCAAGACACTATATAGGTGAATTATGCAATGATATCTTGTTGCAAAGGCATCATATATGTGAATTATGCAATGCCATGCTGTTTAGCCAATCATCATGTATGTGAATTATATCATGCTATCATTTTTTTGTATTATGTGTTCCATTTTTTGACAACATTTGTATATTCAACTACTCTTCCTGTGCATCAGCCATTAGAAGTAGTGATGGAAGTATCTGGAGTGAAAACAAGGTATTTAGAGCAGACAATGCTACCCGCTAAAGCAGATATCTTGCTGGTTACGGAGAGCTCTGCAGAGGAGGATTCAGAGACGGATGACCAGTCCTATCTCCCCCCTGAGGTCTATGCTCAAAATTGGCAGGGTTATATTACCCATGACATGCATGTTGTCTTGCATTGCTTAGTTTTTACATCATATTGGATTGCCATCTTCTTACTTGATTACTATATAAATCATATATTTGAATTATATCATGCCATCATGTTTACATATGCAACATCAATCTGAATTATGGCATGGCAGCCCATTTAATAAAACATCACATAGTTATATCATCTCATCATGTTTAGTGTTTACAGTCATCATATTTTGAATTATGTCATTCTATCCGTGAATTATATCATGCTATAATATTTCCATAGGCGGCATGTCTGTGAATTATGGCATGCCAACCTATTTAATAAAACATTATATAGTTATATCATGTCATCTTGTTTATATAGTCATAATGTTTTGAACTATGTCTTTCCATCTTTTTTAGTTAGCCATCATAATGTGACATTGTGTCATGTTATCCTGTTTAGTTAGCCATCATATATGTGAAATCATGACATGCTATCATGTTTGGTTAGACAACATAAATGTGAATTATTTCATGCCCTCTTTTATTCCCCACTATGCATTGCACCTATCTATCATGCAATGTCTGTACATTCAATTACTTTTCTTGTTTATCAGCCATTTGAATTGGAGAGGGTGATGGCAGTATCTATGGGAGTAACAACATGGTCTTCAAAAAAGATGGTGCTACCAGTTGATGCAGATAGAACCACGGTTGTACTTGCCCAAGAACCAGCCCCACCACACATAATCCAGACTCTCGCAGATTGTACACCTACCTAGTTGGACAGAGAACCAGCTACACCCCTTCTTACCCCAACCCAAGAAGATAGTAACCCAGTTCCAATTGACATAGCACCGTCTCCACCACAGAGCACCCAAACATAGATATATGCTTGTTTAATGTTGTTATCCTGTCCACTTTACTATTGAACCGATTTACCAAAATGAGTTTCATATACAACATGGTAAACCTGTGATGTGTCTGCTTGTTTCTCTTTTATAATGCGCACAAAATATTGGAGAACGGTACCCCGTTATGCAATGGTAATGGAAGTAATGCAGATAAGGCTCAAGATAGCGAGACATCCATGTCGGTGTCCAAGAAAGCTGATAAACACTATCTTGACAACAGTGAGAGAACCCAAAACTCCTGTCTTGATGTAGTGTTCGAGTTGCTGGCCACTACTGCTGGCACAAGCTTTTCAAACCTGCTGCCTGAATCAGTTCATCTTCTTGAGTCTCAATGTCAAGTTGAAAGACATCGATCAGAAGTGCTACGACAGGAAGCTGAAGGACTAAGCAAGTCCTTGTAGAATTCAGATGCATACTTTTTGGTGCAACAATAAGCGCTGGAGGATTTAAGCGCCAAACAAGAGAAAGTTAATAAGCTCTTGCCAGCATTATGGGTACCCAGGATATTGTTTCTTGAGCTCTTCTGAAGTGGTTTCAGTTCTAGACTTATTTTGTTGCGGCGTTTATTTGCACTGGTCACCAACTTTGACAACTAGTGTATATGATATGCTGCTTTGTTCCCTATATTTGCACTGGTGGTGAACTTTGATGCCATGTGGATGTAATATGTGTAATAGCCGTGATAGCCTAGCGTAAGTTGCTGGATTATTTATTTCCTTGTTGTCTTCTTTATTTGTTTGCTTGTAGTCAGTGAAGTTCTTTTTCCGCGGTTTGGTAGTAGCTGCAATAACCTATTCTTTAAAACTAGGCCACAATAACCATGAGCTACATATTTACTGTAGTTACCATGGACCTCCTACGAGTCGTAGAAAAAATGGGCCTTCTACGGGCCGTATGATCAATAGGCCAATAACGTACCGCAATATGGGCCGTAAAGGGGCTAGATTTGGAATCGTCCATTCATGGGGCGACAATAATGGGTCGTCATTAATCGGCCGTTTTTAATGACACTATGAAAACGGCCCAACGGATTAACGGGCCGCAAACAGGCCGATTGTAACCACGGGCTGAATTTGGCCCATAAGAAGAAAAGGACAATAATGGGCCATAACTAATCGAATGCTAGAAATGAGACCAAGAATAAATGGGCCCAATGGGTTAATGGGCCATTGATGGGTATAAAGAGGTACACTATGCATTGCGGGCCAGATTCACCACGGGCCGTTAATGGGCCAAGAGTTACAAATGGCCTCGTATGGGCCGAAAGACATCATGGGCCATACATGGGCTGGTAGTTACAACGGGCTGGAATCATATTGGACGGCCCAGATGAATCTACTGGGCTTAATTCCGATAGGCCATAACGGGTCATGAGTTAGCGGGCCGTAAATGGGCTATATACGAACAGGCCCTTAATAGGCTTTCCGTGGGCTGGCCCGTTACTTTTTGACCAAGTCAAACGAGATGGCCTTTTCACCAGAATGGGCCTCTGTTGGGCCGTGCCATGTGTCGACGTATCAATGGTCACCCAATGGTGACCCAACAGGTGTTTCCTCCGACCAATGAGAATTTTACACGTGGAAAATCCTCATTGGTCTGGGCTGTTAGCGGGTTATCGGATCCAAGAGTGGATCAAATAGCTTAAAGGCGACCCGTTATGGTGGATGCCACGTGTCGGTCACCCTTGACGAAAGCACTTCCATGACGTGCCATTTATCGTCATGGAAGTGGACACTTCTGTGATGGTAATTTTTGTAATGTCATGGAACACTTCTATGACAGCATAGGTATTACTATCTTAATTCTGTCATAAAATCGTCATGGATGTACATGCATGACATAAAATGTGACCTACTATGACAAACACGTATCATCATGGAAGTGTATTTTTTGTAGTGACAGTAGTTGCACCTTGCACACGTCAAGCCACCCAAATACTAGAGTAGGATTTTACGCCTCCACGACGGCCCGAACCTGTGAAAACCTTGCGCCTATACTCTTGGATTCTCTTTCCATGCTCGTCGGTCCGCCAAGCCGAATTGCAAAGGGGCCTCGCTAGTCCCATATATCGTCATACCTCCGACAATTAGTCAACTAATCAAATTACTAATGAACTCCCACTTAAACCAACATCCCTCAAGTTTTCTAAATGATACATGATCCAAGTTCACTAACCCAAGTCCGATCATCACGTGAGATGTGGTAGTTTCAATGGTGAAGATCTCCATGTTGTTCATATCTTCCATATGACTCATGTTCGACCTTTTGGTCCTCCGTGTTTCGAGGCCATGTCTGTACTACTAGGCTCGTCAAGTTAACTAACATATTTCCACATGTGTAAAACTGGCTTACACTCGTTGTATCCGAAAGAAGAGTCTATCACACCCGATCATCATGAGGTGCTTTGAAACGACGAACTTTCGCAACGGTGCGTACTAAGGAAGAACACTTTTACCTTGATATTAAGTGGAGGGATCATCTTATAATGCTACCGTCGTTCTAAGCAAGATAAGACGCATAAAGGGTAAACATCACCATGCAATCAATATGAGACATGATATGGCCAATATCTTCATGTGCTTTTGATCTCCATCTCCAAAGCACCGACGTGATCTCCATAATCACCGACATGACACCATGATCTCCATCATCTATGAGGTGTCGTCATGAGGGTGTCTCCACCAACTATTTCTTATACAACTATTGATAACTCGTAGTGATAAAGTAAAGCAATTAAGACAACCCTATGGCTCCTACCGGTTGCGATACTCATTGACATGCAAGTCGTTAACTTATTACAAACATGATCATCTCATACGTCACATATATCAAATCATGTCATGGCCATAGCACATCAGATGCCCTGCAAAAACAAGTTAGGCATCCTCTACTTTGTTGTTGCAATTTTTATGGGGCTTCTTGGGGCAATCTATAAGAACCATTTCTTATGTACACAAAGCCACAATTGTGATATACAAGTTGCCTTTTAACCTTCTGATGGTGCAATGATAGGCCCCTTATAAACAGTATGGGACTTATGTGTTTGCTAGTGCACACATCATAATAGGTCCCTGGAGTATCAAGGAGTTTGATGAAAACGACGAAGATAATCTCCCTGCGCGGTTGCAATGGTTATCACCGAAGATAAAGGTGACAAGAGTGACCCCTAAAAATTGTTGAAGTCTAAGCAATTGGTTCGGTGCATGTTTGAAACAAATGACTGCGCTCAAGGAAGAATGAAGACGAAGCGAGGACGTAGCATTTATATTGTTGTTCTTCTTCTTTCATTGATTCATAGGACCACCGTACTATTAAGAGGGGTGTAGCTTTCGAAGATTTGATTCTTTGATGCTAAAACGAAATCCTATGAAAGCTGTGAGAGAAATCTCTTTCTGTTCCGAGTAAAATACTTGCCAGCAAGACACTGTGATCTTTGCTGCGAGAGATTTGACTCCGACCGAGGAGTTAGCGTTACTTGTTTCTCAAGTAAATTTACCATTGCTCCAAAATTTTACCATTATGAACGTGTCTGGTGCCATTGGCTGGACCTCGTGTCCAAAATGGTCATGTCGCATCTGGGAAGGTTGCGGCTATAAATAGCCACCCCGCGCAGGCTTAGTCCGGTGGTTGCTCCTTTTTATTACCAAGAAGATTTTTGAGCAACCCCCTCTCTAAATGATTTGAGTTTTAAATCCACTCAGAGAAAAACCCTAGAGCCGAAGAATTAGATAGTGGTTCGGCATCACTGGAACCTAAGTTCAGCTTGCTCCGCAATTACTCTTGAGAGTTGGAAACTCTCTAGACGGTTAGGTGTCAATTTCTTCACACACCAAGAGTGATTGTGGTTCTCGAAGAAGAAGTCTGTAAAGGTTCGGATATTGCCTTCATGTATCTACTACGAGTGAGCGGCATCGGTTGACGAATTGATTGTCGACGAGATGTAACATCCCAATTTTCCTAAATTAGGATGTTAATAGATTATTCAAATCCATATCATGTTTTAATTGCACTATTTGTTTTCTAAAATATTCTTTTCATTATGCAACTAAAGGCAATTTATTGGAGTGGAGACAACATGACTTCTCCCCTATTTAATTTTTTTCATAATGTGAGGAATATTATTTGGAGCTCAGCTGATTTATTTTGTCAATTTTATAAACTCCAAAAATATTTTATTTCAGTGTTTTTTTACTGTTTTTGTGGCCTGTTGCATAAAATTTTATTTTCAAAAATTGCATTAGAGTAGGAACTAGTGTCTGTACTGTTCAAATTAGTAGTATTATTTTCACTTTGTGTCTATGTATTTTTTTAGAACTTATTTTGGTGTTTTTATTTTAGTTATTTACTTCTGTAGCTGTGGTTTTCTTTTTAGAAAAGAAAATTGAAACCAGCGAGCCGGCCAGCCAGCCAGCCAGCCGCGGCCCACCTTCCCCCGAAGCGGTACACAAACAGGGAGTAGCTCCATTCGATTACCTCATTTGACTATATAACAGGTGGACCTCACGCTGTGTTCATCTCCTTCCCGGAGCCGGACATAGCTGCACTGCACCGCACGCACACCCGAGGCAAGCCCGAGTCGAACTCGAGTGCCTGAGCCACCCCGTGCACGACCGAGAGGTCTAGAGCTAGCCAAGCCCTCGAAGAATCCCCACACCCTTACCCAATCTTCCCCGTTGTTGCACGCATCGGTTAGGGGCGATTGGATCTTGCCTTGGAGCTCCGCCAACCTTCGCCGTCTTCTCCACTCATTTCCGTCGCCGTAAGTGCACGCCCAGCCACGCCACTCGTTCTCTTCAGTTCCTCTCTCCGCTCTACATCCTTGTGACACTCGGGTTTTGCCCACAACGCAACAACGCGAGAGAAACAGGCCCATCCGCCGCAGCTGGAGCACGCCGGAGTTCACGTCTTCGCCGCTGCCCATAGAGGACACCTCTGTCATCGTTTTCATCACCACTGCCACCGCCCGTCCCTTCGTCGGATAGCTGCCGGAGGAGCACTGCCACCGACGCCCAAAGCCGCCACCGTCTTTCTCTACTATGCTGGTGAGCACATGTGCATGCAATATTCGAGCCAATCGCACGGTGTATGTGGCGTCTACTACATGTGTTGCTACAGTAGCCGCCAAGAACAGTGCAGGAGTTTCCTATTTTCTTTTTGATTTATTTTCAGATTTCAACTAAAATTTCAAATTGCTATATCTTTTAGTCTATAACTCCAATTCAGATGATTCTTTTCCTGTGCACTGAGAATATGAAAAAACTTGCACATGTTTGCACTTTTCGAATTTGAATTCATTCAAATTCAAATCAAACCTTCCGAAGGCCATAACTTTCAAACCGTTTGTCCGAATTGAGTGATTCTTTTTTACAAGATGTTATGCTACTGTTATTGAATTATAAAATGGTTTTACTTGCTGTTTTTTTATTTTGGTTTTATTTGAGTTTTGGTTATTGATTTGTTGATTGTCTGAAATGTGTAGATTGTCCAGAGTGCGACACGAGCTATTGTCAGGAGTGTGACTTTTTGAACCAGAACCAAGGCAAGTTACATGTTGATTATCCTTTACATATTGTTTTCTATGCATGTATATATCACAATATGCATTTATGCATGTATAGGAATACTTTGTTACTGAGCTATATTGTTGAACTATCTCCCTTTATTACATATCATGGTAGTTATGGTTTTGCTTTGTTTGTAGACGGGGTTGATTTGTGTATACATTCAGTTTATGTGAGGATTATAAATATAATAGAAGTGATTAGTAATTAAGGATTCACTTCACTTTGGGCGGAATTGGTATTGAAGGGTGGTTTCAAGAACATCATGCTTTATACCCTCTGAATGTAAGTGGACGGCCGCCCAGGCTCAAAAAGATCAAACAAACTTTGTGACCAGTAGCTTCCATGCGCAACCACTAGCTAAATAGGCTCTGGCTTAGTTGAGTAGGTTGTGAGATCCTCACCCAGGTAAGGTAGCATATGTAGATATGAGTAGGTGTACCGGCTGCCGGTGGGTGGAGGTGACTACTTCTGAAAGACTTTGTCTCAATCTTCGGGTTGAGTCTAGTGGGCAAATTGTGCAAAACTCTGCAGAGTATTAAAAACTAATCATTATTGGTCTTGCCCTGGTTATGGGCAAATTTGAGCAACTATGCCATTAGAGTTGTTGGATGATCTTAAAGATGTGACACTTAATAAATTTGTGGGAAACATAATTATTGTGTAGGTTGGAGTTGGATTTGCCAATTCAACCTTCTGTGTTTAATTGTAGTAATAAAAGAACTAAATAAAAATTTGACTATTAGGTGGTTATGAGGACAAACTCAGCTTTCTGCCAAATAACCTGCAAGCCTTTGTTTTGTTGCACTATCCATATACATGTAGGTCTGCTTTATTATTACTCTTGTGTAGCTTGCCAATATATTCTAAGTATTCACCTATATGGTTGCAACGACTCATGTTGCAGGATATTCGACAAAGAGTAAGGTATCGTTAGGGTCTAGAGTCTACACTCAGCATCACTAGTGGGCTATGATGGGACTCAACGTTATTTTTTGCTACTTTTCGTTGTTTCATTGAATAAAGCTAGCCATGTGCTATGCAGATTGTTTTATTTTATACATTCTGGATCATACATTGCAATAAATGATGCACTTTCTTTTCAGGTATTCATATATATTGTGCGTGCGTGCTAGTTCGATCCAAGGACTAGCACGGTAAGCACAAAGACTCAAATCCTTCGAGGTTTGGTCGTTACAGATGACATCAGAGCAGTGTGTTAACTGTAGGACATGACCCTAGAAAATGGAATAGAAAAGCTATAGGAGTGAAAATTATTTTATCAACTAGTTATACTTCTTAATTTTTATTAGTTAACCCCCTCAAGTATGTTGAACACATAAGTAGGTACTAGTACTGAGACCACCATTTGTTTTATATTGCAACCTTATCGTGCTAGCGTATCTGATTATGCCCACTTTCGTGGTATGAATATACTAGATTGTTTGCATTATTGGTAGTTTTTTTGTTAAATTACATCTTGTCAAAATTATTTGACTATATATATAATATTATCTTATTGTTTGTTGTTTTTTGTTGGTGTTATTTGTTGTGGTGTTTTCTTGCCTTGATCATATTATGCATATGGGTATATACATATCCTTTAGTCCTATTATATCCATAACTCATCTATTCTTTCCAACCAAAACCCTTAGTATGCCTATTAGAGTGAGTTCCCCAAGAGCGAAGATGATAGATGTGTTATTGATTGTGCCAGCAGATCAATTACTCTCAGTGCACCAGGAGGGAAGAGGATCAAATATGTATGTAAGTATAAACATAGTCAAGTACAGGTGAACTCTCTTAAGGGGGTGATACGTCCATTTTGCATCATGTTTTCCTAATGTTATTTATGATGTTTTTATCCATAATAATGCTTTTGGGGTAATTATAATGCCTTTTATCTCATAATATGCAAGGTATACACAAAGCGGGACAATTCCGGCAGCTGTAAATCTGGACATGGAAAAGTTACGTCAAGCTACCTATTCTGCACAACTCCAAACAAGCTGAAACTTCATGGATAAATTTTAAGTAATATATGAAGAATATTGGAGCAAATAAGTAGCAGAGGAGGCCCACCAGGTGGGCACAACCCGCCTTGGCGTGCCCTAGAGGGTTGTGCTCACCCAGGCCCACCTCCGATGCCCATCTTCTGGTATATAAGTCATTTTGACCTAGAAAAAAATCAGGAGAGGACTTTCTGGATGGAGCGCCGCCATCTCGAGGTGGAACTTGGGCAGGAGCACTTTTGCCATCCGGTGGAGCGATTCCGCCAGGGGAACTTCCCTCTCGGAGGGGGAAATCCTTGTCATCATCATCACCAATAACTCTCCCATCTTGGGAAGGGTAATATGCATCAACAACTTCAACAACACCATCTCATCTGAAACCCTAGTAATCTCTTATGTTCAATCTTGTTACGGAACTATAGATTGGGCCTTGTGGGTGACTAGTAGTGTTGATTACGTCTGGTAGTTGATTACTATATGGTTTATTTGGTGGAATATTATGTGTTCAGATCCAATATGCTATTTAATACCCCTCTAATCTTGAGCATGATTATTATTTGTGATTAGTTACTTTTTTTCTTGAGGTCACGGGAGTAATCATGTTGCAAGTAATCATGTGAACTTGATATGTGTTCGATATTTTGATAGTATATATGTTGTGATTCCCTTAGTGGTGTCATGTGAACATAGACTACATGACACTTCAACATATTTGGGCCTAAGGGAATGGATTGTGGAGTAGAAATTATATGATGGGTTGCGAGAGTGACAGAAGATTAAACCCTAGTTTATGTGCTATTCCGTAAGGGACCGATTGGATCCAGAAGTTTAATGCTATGGTTAGAATTTATTCTTAATACTTTTCTCGTAGTTGCGGATGCTTGCAGGAGGGTTAATCATCAGTAGGAGGTTGTTCAAGTAAGAACAGCACCTAAACACCGGTCGACCCACATATCAAATTATCAAAGTAGCGAACATGAATCAAACCTATATGGTGAAAGTGACAAGATGAAAATTGCATGTACCCTCCAGAACGCTTTGCTTATCATAAGAAACTGTTTTGGCCTGTCGTTTGCCTCGAAAGGATTGAGCTACCTTGCTGCTTTTTATCTACTATTATCCTTACTTGCTCATTACAAATTATCTTGCTATCAAACTAGTCTGCTACTTAAAATTAGAGCACTTGGAGACATTACCTTGCTAAAAAACACTTGTCATTTCCTTCTGCTCCTCGTTGGGTTCGACACTCTTACTTATCGAAAAGATCTACAATTGATCCCCTATACTTGTGGGTCATCAAGGCTTTTTCTGGTGCCGTTGCCGGGGAGTGCAGCGCCTTTCTTAAGTTGAATTTGGTAAGGAAACATTTATATAGTGTGCTGAAATTTATTGTCACTTGTTACTATGGAAAACAATCCTTTGAGGGTTTGTTCGGGGTATCTTCACCTCAACCGGAATAACAATTAGCTACCTCTCAATCTACTGCACCTACTGAAAATATTGAATATGAAATTCCTTCGGGTATGATAGAAAAACTGCTAGCTAATCCTTATGCAGGAGACGGAACCAAACATCTTGATATGCACTTGATATATGTAGAACAAATTTGTGGATTGTTCAAGGTTGTAGGTTTACCCGGAGATGAAGTTATGAAGAAGGTTTTCCCTTTATCTTTGACGGGAAAAGCATTGGCATGGTATAGGCTATGCGATGATATTGGTTCCTGGAATTCGAATCGATTGAAATTGGAGTTCCATCAAAAAAATTATCCTATGCATCTAGTTCATCGGGATCATAATTATATATATAATTTTTGGCCTCGTGAAGGAGGAAGTATCGCTCTAGCTTGGGGGAGGCTGAAGCCAATGTTACACTCATGCCCCAATCATGAGCTCTCAAGAGAAATTATTATCTAGAATTTTTATGCTCGGCTTTCTCGTAATTATCAAACCATGCTTGATACTTCTTGTGCTAGTTCTTTTATGAAGAAGACTATTGAATTCCGATGGGATCTTTTGGAAAGAGTTAGACGCAACTCTGAAGATTGGGAACTCAACAAAGGTAAAGAGTCAGGTATTGAACTTATGTATGATTGTGTTAAATTTTTTATGAATACCGATGCTTTTCAAAAATTTAGCACTAAATATGGACTTGACTCTGAGATAGTAGCTTCCTTTTGTGAATCATTTTCTACTCATGTTGATCTCCCTAAAGAGAAGTGGTTTAATTATCACCCACCTATTAAAGAAGAAATTAAAGAACCGGTACCGGTTAAAGAAGAAACTATAATTTATAATGTTGATCCAGTTATTCCTACTACTTATATTGAGAAACCACCTTTCCCTATAAGGATAAGGTGCATGCTAAAGTTTCAACTGTGGTCAACAAAAGCTATATTATAACACCTAAACCTAATGAAAAAATTAAAGTAGAACCTATTATTGCTATGGTTAAGGATCTCTTGGAAGAAAATGTAGATGGGAATGTTATTTACTTCTATGAAGAAGCTGCTAGAATTGCCAAACCTGATAAAAAGGATAAACATAGACCTGTTATTGGCACGCCCGTGGTCTCAGTTAAAATAGGAGATCACTATTATCATGGTTTATGTGACACAGGGTGTGAGTGCTATTCCTTATTCCTTATATCAAGAAATTATGACTGACATAGCACCCGCAGAGATAGAAGACATAGATGTTACAACAAACTTCCTAATAGAGACACTATATCACCAATTAGGATTGTTAGAGATGTTGAAGTCTTATGTGGGAAAATAAAATACCCTACTTATTTTCTTGTTCTTGGTGTCACACAAGATGACTTATGTCCCATTATCTTTGGTAGACCTTTCTTGAAGACTGTTAATGCTAGAATAGACTGTGAGAAACAAATTGTCGGTGTCAGTTTTGGTGATGAGTCTCAGGAGTTTAAATTTTCCAATTTTAGCAGAAAACTTCATGAAAAAGAATTTCCTAGTAAAGACGAATTAATTGGTCTTGCTTCTATTGCCGTGCCTCCTTCTGATCCACTAGAACAATATTTGTTAGGCCATGAAAATGATTTACACATGCATGAAAGAAATGAAATAGATAAGATTTTCTTTGAACAACGTCCTCTGCTTAAACACAATTTGCCTATTGACACTCTAGGAGGTCCTCCTCCACCTAAAGGTCATCCTTTTTTGAATTAAAATAATTGCCAGACACTTTGAAATATTCTTATCTTGATGAAAAGAAGATATATCCTGTTATTATTAGTGCCAACCTTTCAGAACATGAACAAGAAAGATTACTGAAAGTTCTAAGGAAGCACCGAGCTGCTATTGGATATACTCTTGATGATTTAAAGGGCATTAGTCCCACTCTATGTCAACACAAGATTAATATGGAACCTGATGCTAAACCCGTTGTTGATCACCAACCTTGGTTAAATCCAAAAATGAAGGAAGTGGTAAGAACGAAAATCTTAAAACTTCTGGAAGCAGGTATAATCTATCCTATAGTGATCATAGATCGGTAAGTCATGTTCGCTGTCTCCCTAAAAATGGAGGTATTACTATTGTTCCTAATGATAAGAATGAACTTATTCCACAAAGAATTGTTACATGCTATAGAATGGTAATTTATTTTAGAAAATTAAACGAAGCAACTAGAAAATATTATTACCCTCTACCTTTTATCGATCAAATGCTAGAAAGATTATCTAAGCACGCACATTTTTTGCTTCCTTGATGGATATTCTGGTTTTTCACAAATACTTGTTTCTCAACCTGATCAAGAAAAGACCACTTTTACTTGTCCCTTTGGAACTTATGCTTATAGACGTGTGCCTTTTGATTTATGCAATGCACCTGCTACCTTTCAAAGATGTATGACTGCTATATTATCTGTCTTTTGTGAAAAGATTGTTGAGGTTTTCATGGATGATTTTTATGTTTATGGGAAGTCTTTTGATGATTGTTTAAGCAATCTTGAGCGAGTTTTACAGAGATGTGAACAAGCAAATCTTGTCTTGAATTGGAAAAGTGCCACTTTATTGTTAATGAAGGCATTGTCTTGGGTCATAAAATTTCTAAAAGAGGTATTGAAGTGGACAAAGCTACGGTTGATGCAATTGAGAAAATGCCATGTCCTAAATATATCAAAGGTATTCATAGTTTCCTAGGTCATGCTGGTTTCTATAGGAGATTTATCAAAGACTTTTCTAAAATTTCTAGGCCTCTTACAAGTCTTTTGCAAAAGGATATTCCTTTTGTTTTTGATGATGATTGTTTAGAAGCCTTTGAAACACTCAAGAAACCTTAATTTCTGCAACTATTGTTCAACCACCTAATTGGAACTTGCCCTTTGAAATTATGTGTGATGCTAGTGATTATACTATTGGTGTTGTTCTTGGACAGAGAGTTGATAAGAAACTGAATGTTATTCATTATGCTAGAAAACTCTAGACAGTGCTCAACAAAATTATGCTACTACTGAAAAATGATTCTTAGCAGTGGTGTTTGCTTGTGATAAATTTAGACCTTATATTACATTGTTGATTCAAAAGTAATTGTTCACACCGATCATGCTGCTATTAAATATCTTATGGAAAAGAAAGATGCTAAACCGAGACTTATTTGATGGGTTCTCTTGCTACAAGAATTTGATTTACATATCACTGATAGAAAAGGAGCTAATAACCAAGTAGCTGATAACTTGTCTAAGGTTGAAAATGTGCCTGATGACCCACTACCTATTGATGATAGTTTTACTGATGAGGAGCTAGCTGCAATAAATGTTGCTCACAACACTCCTTTGTATGCTGACTGTGCTAATTACATTGTTTCTAAATATTTACCAGCTAGTTTTACATATCAACAAAAGAAAAATTCTTCTCTGATTTAAGACATTATTTTTGGCATGACCCACATCTTTATAAAGAAGGAGTAGATGGTATTATTAGATGTTGTGTACCTGAGCATGAACAGGGACAAATCCTACAGAAATGTCACTCCAAAGCTTATGGAGGGCATCATGATGGAGATAGAACAGCTCACAAGGTATTGCAATCTGGATTTTATTGGCCTACTCTCTTCAAGCATGCATGTAAGCTCGTCTTATCTTGTGATGAATGCCAAAGAATAGGTAAGATCGGTAAGCGTCCAGAGATGCCTATGAATTATTCACTTGCTGTTGAACAATTTGATGTTTGGGGATTTGATTACATGGGACCTTTTGCTTCCTCTAATGGGTATACACATATTTTGGTTGCTGTTGATTATGTTACTAAATGGGTAGAAGCTATTCCAACTGTCGGTGTACAAATGTAGGGGCTCTCCTTTTTAACCCTCTACTTGTGCACGGGCAGTCAGAGCCGCATCTACGGCCACGCTTAGAGGGGCGAAGGGAGGAAGCAGAAGCACAAGACAACCAGAACAATGCCAAGACCGGAGACACAAAGAGCAAGAGGGCGAGGTGGAATCCCCCGGCAAGACCCTTGCCGGGGTGGCCTCCGCAGCCCCGGCAAGACCCTTGCCGGGGTAACTTGCCCAACACCAGTAGAGCGCACCAGCCTTGAGCCCAAGGGTTCCAACACCATCAACCACATTGGAACCAAGGCTCGGGAGGCACCTCCATGGTGACATACAAATCTTTGTGAAGACAAAGAGCCCACAAAACTAGACGATGACCAGAAGACAAGACAATCGCAAGCCACCTTGCCGAGGATGCCCCGAGGCCTCGACAAGGCTCCTTGCCGAAAACACTCGCATGGCCCCGGCAAGACTCTTGCCGAGGGCGATCACAAGACCCCGGAAAGACCCTTGCTGGGAACATGCGCGGGACCGCGACAAGACCTTGCCGCCCCGTCACCGCCCCAGCTCAGCGGCCAACCCACCAACTAAGGCTAGTATACACGTGGCAGTGCGTGGATGCTAACCCAACTAGTCAAGCACCTGCATGGTGGCATGCATATCTTCGTGAAGACCCTACCACCACGCCATCTCAGCAGCCTACCATCTCATGTGGCACTGCATGCCTCGTTAGCCTGGACGCGTGTTGGAGCGAGGAGGAACGGCGACGGACGAGATGGGCCTCGTTACCGTCCCCAATATAGCAATGGGACACCTAAGGAGCGCATTTAATGTGCCTTGTCCCATAATGACAGGCGATAAGCTTATACACTGTATACCTTTCCACCTCCTGTGTGCCACTGTGGCGACCCCTTTTGACTATAAAAGGAGGACCGAGGCGTACTGGAGAAGGATTCAGATCTTTTGGGCTACGCACGCACCGCAACTAGTTCAAAAGCTCAAGAACACTCAAATATACACCAAAGCAGGACTAGGGTATTATGCATCCTTGCGGCCCAAACCTGGGTAAACGATCTTTGCGCTGGGTACTAGAATCACTCTTTGCACAACCCCGCGCCAGCCTACCGTAGAAGGGATCCCAGTGATTCCATAGGTGTCGTTCCCACTGACATCTCTAGCGCGCCACGTAGGGGGTCGCAGTTGTGAAAATCATGTCTAGCAGCTAGTTTATCAGTTCTTCATCGCCATGGCTCCCTAGAAGAAGACGATCACGGTGATCGGTTCATCGGAAGCCGAACGGCCCGTACCAGTGCGGGCAAGTGGCGGAGTGGTCGCGGACGGAAGCTGAGGCACGGCCCGCAAACAACCACATCGCCCTGGCAGTCAAATCCTGGCGAGCGGCGTCATCCGTGCATGAGATGACGAGCCGCACGCCGCCAAATCCAAAGACGGAACCAGCATGCACGCCGAGGCGCTGGCAAAAATGGCGCACAACCGCAAGGCCGTGATAGAGCTCCTTCTAGCGTGGTTCGAAGTCGGAGCGTGTCACAGTCCATGCAGCTTTCGTCGCCACCCACACCAGCGGAATCTTTGGCGCGTGCGCAGTTGCTCCTTGACTTTCCTCCTGCTGCGGAAAATCTCGACTAGTGGAGAGCCACCATCTGGAGCCTCATCGGTGTTGCCAACAAAGATGACCCGTGACTAGCGGGGCCTCAGGCCGGCGCTCTATCGAGCCACCACATGCCTGTGGTGGAAAGACCGTAGGTGCTGCGGCCATGATGCACTCTCTTCCCCCATGCCAGCCACCGCATGTGTCGGTCCTTCCTGATGACGCTGGTGATAACATTTTCATAGCATCATCCGACCCATGGACCCACCGCGATCTACGCCAAGTTCTTCAGGAGGGAGCCCATGAAGACACTCGAACCACCATCGAGTGCCGGCGCGAAGCATGCCACCAGTCAGATAAGCGGGCGGGCCCCACTATGGACCACCCAACACTGGGAGTCTCTAGTGGCCTACCCTACGAGGTGGGTTACCTGGCCTTTATCCGTGAGTTGCGACAGTTCCAGTGGCCCTCCCTCAGCACACTCAAGCCCGACGTTGGCGAGAAGTACAGCGGCAAGACCCACCCGTCGGACTTCCTCATCATCTACACCATCGCGATGCAAGCTTCTGGTGCTCACGACGACAAGGTGCTTGCCAATTACTCCTTGTTGGAACTAAAACCCAATGTCATGTCATGGTTGATGCACTTGCCGGCGGATTCCATTTCTTCTTGGCCGGATTTGTGTCATGAGTTCGTTGGCGCATTCACTAGAGGCCACCAACCTCATGGCTAGGCGAGCGATTTGCATATCATCCCCAGAAGGAAGGTGAAAACCTGCGCGAGTACATACAGAGGTTCAGTCGGGAGCAGTACAACATCCCAGATGTTCATCCCGCCACCGTGATCAGCGCATTCCATCAGAATGCGCGCAACCGCGAGATGCGTGAAGAGCTGGCAATGAACAAGGTCTAAGATGTAGCTGAACTTTCTGTTCTAGACGATAGGTGCGCTCAAGCTAAAGAGGGGAGGAAGTACCCCGGCGAGGACGCAGGTGCGCAAACCGACTCCACAAACAAAGACACTGCCGCCCCGACAAAGAAGGGCCGGCGCCGCAATAGGAAGCGCAAGAGCAAGACCGTGCTTGCCGTCAAGGGAACCAAGGACACTGGCGTTGCCAAGAAGGCCAAGGCAGACGACCCCGGCATGGAAATTGCTAGGTGCGCCGCTTGCTAGGCCTTGGAGGCTGCCGACAAGCCAAGAGGCTCCAACAAGCAGTATTGCAAAATCCACCGCACCAAGGGCCACGACCTCCAGAATTGCCGACAAGTTGAGCTGCTTGCTGAGAAGCAAAAAAGGCGAGTATGAGAGGCGGGACAAGGAGAAGGGTTAGGATGGTGCCGAAGGATCCGGCAAGAAGCATGGCGGCCAAGGAGGTCGCCGCAGCAAGGATAACCAGCAAGAGAGGCCCGCCCAGGGCCACGACAAGAAGCACGAAGACGACGGTCATGACAAGGACAACGAGTCCGACGAGCATGAGTTCCAGAAAGCTACGGAGGCCATGTGCATCAATGGTGGTGCCTCGCTGCACACCTCTCACCGCCAGCTCAAGCAGTGGGTGCGTGAGATCACAGCAGCAGAACCATCATTCGATGCTCGAAAGCCACTGAAGTGATCTAGCGTGCCTATCATTTTTGACACCGAGGACCACCCTAATTGTACAATGGTGGTCAGGTGTTTGCCGTTCTTGGTTTCGCCAACAATATGCAACCTCAAGGTGACAAAAATGCTAGTTGATGGTGGGGCCTGTCTGAACTTGATCTCGCCTGTTGTGATCAAAAGGCTACAGATTCCTGGTGGAGACCTCGAAGAGATGGGCACATTTCAAGGGGTCAACTCGGGAAGGAGTCAGCCGAAGGGTAAGATCACGCTGCCCGTGATGTTTGGAGGCGAGTTAAACTACATGACAGAGATGATTGTTTTCGATGTAGCCAAGATCCCCTTGCCCTACAACGGGATCCTCGGCCGCCCGGCACTACCAAAGTTCATGGCGGCCTCACATTACGCCAACAACACGCTAAAGATGGCTGGGCCGATGACTATCATCACCGTCCCCTCCGATAAGAAGGATGCGCTAATCTGCGCTGACCAACTCTACCGGGACGCACTTGCAGCGATTGCCGTCAAGGCACTTGCTCCTGCCGCCGAAGCCCTAGGAGGGAAGAAGACCGGCAAGACCTCTCGCACCCACTCCGGCAAGCGCACCTCTTCGGAGTGCTGTGCACCTGTCGAGGACGTGCCAGACGGCTCCACCGGCAAGAGCAAGAAATCCAGAGCTGCACCACCAGAGACCAAGAAGGTGTCCGTCAAGGAGGATGGCACGGGAGGGGCCTTCACCATAAGCTCCTCCCTTGACAGCAAATAGGAAGGTGCGCTCGTCACCTTCCTGCGGGTGAATGTCGATGTGTTTGCATGGCAAGCATCCGACATCCCCGGTGTTCCTTGGGAGGTGATTGAGCACCATCTTGCTGTTTGTCCTCATGCATGACCCGTCAAGAAGGTCAGGAAGCAAGCTTTGGAACGGCAGGAGTTCATGACGGAGGAGATGAGGAAGCTAGAAGCGGCAGGCTTGGTGAGGGGAGTACTTCATCCGACATGGTTGGCCAATCCGGTGGTGGTGCGCAAGGCAAATGGGAAGTGCAGGTTGTGTATTGATTACACAGATATCAATAAGGCCTGTCTGAAGGACCCTTTCCCGTTGCCGTGCATTCACCAGATTGTTGACTCCACGGGCGAGTGAGACTTGTTATCATTCCTTGACGCCTACTCAGGATACCACCAGATCTTCATGGCGAGAAGATGAAGAGAAGGCATCATTCATCACCCCATGTGGTACGTATTGTTTCTTACGAATGCCTTTCGGGTTGAAGAGTGCTGGCTCAATGTTTGCAAGAGCAGTCCAAATTGGTTTTGAGCCCCAGGTACATAGAATCGTGGAAGCTTATATGGATGACATAGTGGTCAAAACCAAGGACAGGTCAACACTCGTACAAGATATGGAAGAGACGTTTGCAAATTTGCGCAAGATCAACCTCAAGTTGAATCCTGAGAAGTGTGTGTTTGGCGTTCCGTCCGGCAAACATCCCGGTTTCTTTGTGTCACAACATGGGATCGAGGCGAATGCAGACAAGATCAAGGCCATTGAGCAGATCGAGGCACCTAGGCGGATCAAGAATGTATGTCGGCTCACTGGCTGCATTGCCGCCATGAGCAAATTCATCTCCAAGTCTGCTGAATGTTCCCTTACCTTTTTCAAAATCTTGAAAAAGGTGGGCCCAATGGAATGGACCCCAGAGGCCGAGGCTGCCCTGCAGGATTTGAAGAAATACCTCTCCTCTACGCCAATACTGGTTGCACCTAAACCATAAGAACTGTTGCTGCTATATCTAGCGGCAACGAACCAAGTGGTCAACGCCGTGCTAGTGGCATAGAGGGAGGTCGATGAAGAGGCAATGGCAATAGCAGAGCCGGCAGATGGCAAACCTGAACTCCCCCCGGTAGGGGCTTGTGCTATTAAAGCAAGGCCCCCGACAGAGTCTAGCGCTGGCGAAGCAGGAGCGAGGCAACCGAATGAAATAGTACATAAGAAGAAGATGATGCAGCACCCGGTTTACTTTGTCAGCTCACTCTTGCAGGGGGCTAGGTCAAGGTATTCCGGCATGCAGAAATTGCTCTTCGGCCTCCTTATGGCCTCGAGGAAGCTTCGTCATTACTTCAAGCACACGAAATCACCGTCGTCACCCGCTTCCCGTTGCAAATGATATTGCATAACCTAGACGCAACCTAGAGGATTGTGGAATGGGATTTGGAACTGTCAAGCTTTGGTTTGAAGTTTGAAAGCACTTCGAAAATTCAGAGTAGAGTCCTGGCAGAGTTCATTGCGGAATGGACCTCAACGCCCGATGAAGAGATTCAGGACACCACTCTCCTCCGCAAGGAAGCAAGTCGCGACTGGATTATGTACTTTGACAGGGCTTTCTTGCTGCAAAGTGCCGGTGCTGGTGTGATGCTCGTCACACCCACCGGGGAGCACCTCAAGCATGTAGTCCAGATGCACTTCCCCAGGGAGATGTTAACAAACAACACTGCTAAATATGAGGGGTTTCTTGCCGGTCTCAAGATCGCGGCAGACCTCGGAATCAAGAAGATCATTGTCAGGGGTGATTCACAGCTTGTCGTCAAGCAAGTTAACAAGGACTATCAAAGCCCATTGATGGAGGCCTACATAGATGAAGTGAGGAAGCTGGAAGAGCATTTTGACGGTATACAAGCGGAGCATGTTACCCTAGTGGAGAACAGCATCACTGACTACTTGTTGAAACACACTGCCTTCAAATTGCTTGTGGAACCAGGTACTTTTGTGCTTCGATTAACTCAACCATCCATTGAACCATCGACATGGCAGAACAAGCGAAGGAAATCAGGCCATGACAAATACTTTCCCGCCGAGCTCCCTGGAAACGCCGGCAAAGACGTTGCCATGGACACTGGGCCTGCCATGGGGCAACAGACTCCGGCAGGGCGTCAAGCCCTAGCCATCGAGACAGCCGCTCCCATGGGAGAGGAAACGCCTTTAGCCCTTGTCGTCGAGCCTCTGGCTCCAGCATGGGCACAACATACCGTCCGGTTCCTCCAAACAGGGGAACTTCCTAAGGAGCAGGGAGAGGCGGAGAAAGTAGCTAGTCGATCTGCCGTGTATTAGTTCATCGATGACGTTCTGTACAGACAAAGACCGAATGGTGTGAAATTGAAGTGCATTCCCCGGGAGGGAAGGATTGGACCTGTTGGCAGAGATCCACGGAGGCATATGTGGCTCCCACATAGGGTTAAGGGCCCTTGCCGGCAAGGCATTCCAGCAAGGTTTCATTTGGCCCTCAGCCCTCCAGGATGCAACGGCCTTAGTAACCATGTGTGAAGCGTGCCAGTTCCACTCAAAGAAGCATCATCTACCAGCTCAAGCTCTCTAGACAATCCCTCTTTCCTGGCCATTCTCGGTCTGGGGGCTTGACATACTGGGCCCCTTTCCCCGTGCTGTCGGGGGCTTTGAGTACTTGTACATCGGAATTGACAAGTTCACAAAGTGGCCGGAGGTGGAGGCAGTGAGAAAGGTTACAGCACAGTCGGCCATCAAGTTCTTGAAGGGACTAGTCTGCCGTTTTGGTGTGCCAAATAGAGTCATCACCGACAACGGCACATAGTTCACGAGCCACACCTTCATGCAGTACATCCAGGACCTCGGCAACAAGTTCAGTTTTGCTTCTGTTGCACACCCACGAAGCAATGGCCAGGCTGAGATGGCGAATGCTGAAGTATTGTGAGGCCTCCGCACAAGAACTTTTGACAGGCTACGCAAGTGCGGACGACATTGGATTGGTGAATTGCCAGTGGTTCTTTGGTAAATCAGGACGACACTAATTCGAGCCACCGACCAGACCCCTTTCTCCCTTGTTTACGGCGCAAAAGCAGTTCTCCCCATGGAACTCACGCATGGGTCACCTTGATTGCTCGCTTATGATGAGCTTGAGCAAGAGCAATTGCGGCAAGATGATGCAATGCTCCTTGAGGAAGATCATCTTCGGGCGGCTGTGCGAGCTACACGCTACCAGCAAGCCGTGCGCTGCTATCATAGCCGCAAGGTTCATGCCCGAAGCTTTGAGGAAGGAGACCCTGTTCTTCTGCACGCTCAGTCAACCAAGAATTCCAACAAGTTGACGCCAAAGTGGGAAGGCCCTTATCGGGTAATACGAGTCACCAGGCCCGACGCAGTCCGCCTGGAGACCGAAGATGGTATTCCAGTGAGCAACTCCTAGAACATCGAACATCTTCGCAAGTTTTACCCATAAGGCTTGGTTTCCGGGCTCCCCGGGGAACCACCTTTTTGTACAAGCCTTGCCAGCAAGGCATGTAACCCTTTATACAAAGCCAGACGAAGACCCTGAGCATAAATAAATGAAGCGCTGGCGCCCTAAGTTTTAGCATGCATGCTAGCTTGAGTCTCTCTTTGTGTTAGGGTTGATAGTGCTTGGCGGCAACTAACCCATAGCATAGAGGTCGAGTATGCATCTCTCTGTTCCTTCCCGTCCTTTTTGGTTCGTAGGGTGCATGGACATTTCTGTTGATCTATTTTGGAAGGAAAAGAACATGCCGACGCCCCGATCCTGACAAGCCAAGGTTGTCGGGGGCTGTGGGTCTAAGGATCCTATCACGGCAAGCCAATGTTGCCAAGGGTTGCAACATTAGATAAGTTTCTTTCCCAGCTTTGTGCCTCTATATGAAACTTGAACGTACAAGACTTCACTCGCTCTCTTACCAGCTTGCTCCCTCTGTCCCATGTCCGAAAACCTTACTTTGGGCCAGAACTTGGTTGTAGTGCGATGGGAAGGGGACGAACGAAGGGCCTAATCCTACTCAGCCCCTACCTCCGCCAAGGGCGTGAGTGTAGCCGAGCTATAGAGCAGAAAGACGACAAGGCCTGTTACCGGGGTACAGTGTTTATCTTAAGATAATGAGGACTCGTTACTTGGTGTGGCCCTCGCCCACGTGCAAACAAAACCCAGCAAACACCCTTCTCCTCATTAATACATTGCTTACAAGTACAATTCGTATGGTATGCATACATGAGAAAGGGGGTTACGAGATTTAAATCTTACAAAGGCCCGTAGGCTTAAAAACTAAAAAGAGATAAGATGCCCGTAATCCCTTTCTTGTCCCTCTCCTCAGGAAATAGTACAAGACCGTGGAAGGGCAAAAGGATTGCCTAGGCGAGGTATAAGCAGCAGAAGACGCCAAGAGAACATCTCGGCGATCGTTCGGAAGGAGGCCGGTGATGACGGTGCCGGAGAAAGAACCGAAAGATGAGGCAGCGGTCCGACAATATGCGACAAAGGCATTGAGGCCATCGTACTATGACTTGACAGCGCACCACCCGCATTCTTCGTCTCCCCCTCCCTCCAACGCCAGCCGCCCAAGGCGACGACCCCGAGAAGTTCAAGGAGCTGGCGATGCAGATGATGGTGCTGCCGGCGTCGCCCAGGAATGGTGTGCCCGACGCCTAGTCGGACACATCAGCCACTACCCTCATCGTCGTTGTCGCTGTCCTCCTTGTCACTCTCGCTTGAAGAGGAGCTGTCGCCGTCAGTCGAGCTCTCCGCACAGCACCATAGCCTGTGTCCCGAGCACCTGAAGACCTTGACGGAGAGCAAATGGCTCTCCGCTAGCTTGAAGCAGAGAACGTACCCATCCATTAAGCACTGAGCACGTGCAAAGGTTTTCTAGCCCCGACGAAGGAGCATCACTTGTGGGGTGGGGAACCATGTGTTCACCCACATGTCAGCATGGAAACACCCCTTCATGTGAAGCCTCAGCTGCGGTGGCTGGTCGATCACCAGCACCCTCACAAACGCCCGGGAAAGACGAAGGCGGCGGCGCAGCGGCCCATGCAGCTGCAGGATAAACTCGAGCGCAGAGTCCCCGACATGGCCGCTTGGCAAAGCCGGAGGAGTTGGCGGAGCAGATGGCGACGGAGACGGAGACGACGCAGGCATCCCCCTTCCGCTGCCGCCTCTGCCTCGACCGCCTCGCCGAGCGCAGCCCTGTCCGGTGGCCCCGCCTCGATTATGGCCGTCACCCTGGGCATCTGGCTCTTCCTTGACCGTCGCATCCTTCTGGTGGGAGGAGCACCCGGTCGCCTCCGCAGAAGAATGGCCGCGGCCATGCCCCCTCGCCATGACCGTGAGTGGGCACGGAGACGAAGGGGATACGCAGGGAGATGTTCTTCCTCCTACCCTAGAGTTACCTTTCTACAGTTGGGGAGGGGAGGCCGAAAGACTAGCTCTACGCCCCTGAAGAGCCCGTGTCGGTGGGAATGACACCTATGGGATCACAAGAATCCCTACTGTGGTTAGCGGGGCGCGGGGTCATGAGAAGAGCAGATCAAACAGATAGCACATGGTTCGTTTATCCAGGTTCGGGCCGCAAGGATGCGTAAAACCCTACTCCTGCTTTGGTGGATTGTATATCTGTGTTCTTGAGCTAGCTATGGGGCATGAGGATCTCCAAAAAGCCGAATCCCTCCTCTAGTCACCTCAGGCCTCCTTTTATAGAAAAAGGGGTTGCCACAGTGGCACACAAGAGGTGGAAATGGGTACAGTGATGCGAGGTTATCCATCGCATTACATGACAAGGCGCATTTAATGTGTCTTGCTTAGGTGTCCTTGCTTTATCGGGGACGGGGGAGAGACCTATCTCGTCCGTCGCCGCTCCTTCTTGTGTCCACACGCGCCCTGGACAGCGATGCCTGAGATGCCACGTAGGTAGGCAGGCAGCTGAGGTGGCGCAGTGGTGGGTCTTCATGAAGATCTGCATGCCGCCACGCAGGTGCCTGCCCAGCTGGTTGGGTCGGCAGCTGCATGCATGCGGTGGTGGAGGTTTAGTCGGCGTGGGCCTGATGGTGGCCCTGCGGGTGTCCTCGGTAAGGGCCTTGCCGGGGCCCTGGCAAGGGTCTTGCCGAGGCGCCTGCTATCATCCCTGACAAGGTGCTTGCCGGGGGCCTTGTGGTCTTCCTCGGCTGGGATCCCGCCAAGGGTTGTCGTCTCCTTAGTGCTTATCTGATCTTGAATTTCCTCACAAAGATCTGCATGCCACCACGGGGATGTCTCCCGAATCCTTACCCTTTGGGGGCAGTGGACTCAAGGGTGGTTTACTCCATAGGCGCGGGACGAGTCGCTGCGGCAAGGGTCTTGCCGGGGCTGCTAGAACTGTCTCCCGACAAGGATCTTGCCGGGGGAGTCCGTTTCGTCCCCTTTGCTCTTTGTGGTCTTGGCCTTGGCGTCGTTCTAGTTCTCTTGAGCTTCGGTCTTACCCTGGCTCACCTCCCTTGCCTTGCTTGCTGTGGTGGTATCCGCGGCTCAGACTGCCCGTGCACAGTTATAGGGGTACAAAAAATGTACCCCTCTTTTTGTACACTAACAGGAGCCCCCGGGCCTGGGCCACACATAAGCGCAACGCGTTGTTGGGCTAGGCTCAAAAATGGTGCACGAGCAGGCGGGGCGGTTTTTACCGCAGTAAGATTCTTCGCGCGCTGTGCTTCCCACGATTCCCGCGCGTGGCGCGGCGTGGGGAGGCGCATGTGACGTGGGCGGCATGCGTGGGGTTGGTTCCCGCAGGCATGCGTCACATCGTAGTAAAGGGGCGGTTCACGCCTTCCCCATAACGGAGGGAGGCGTGGAGGCGCGACCCATTTACTGATTGGGGCCGAGGCGCGGTCTTCAAGGCCTCCACTCCCCACGATCACGGGGTGGGGAGTGGTCGTCTCACCCGTCCCCTCGGTTCTGCATGTCCGCCACATGTCTCCCATGCGCCTGGGGTGGCAAACGGTGGAGGCGGGAAACCGGGCCATCGCTGGTTGGGGCGGTGGGTCGGTCCTGGCTCCCTGCGCCTTCCGTATCTTGATTGTCCAAGCGGGGCAGCCGAGCCCCAACCCCGATCCTTTATAAAGAGCGGGAGGGGGGATGGTGTCCCGCATTCTTTCATCTTCTTCTTCCTTTAGCTTCTGCTCCTCCCTTCCATCCGTCATGGAGAGAGGGAATCCCGGTCCTTCAACAGTGGCAGCGAGGGTCGCAGCTCGACAACGCGTCCCTCCTTCTCCTGCGCCTGCGGTGGCAGAGCCAGCCGCGAGGGGAAGGGGAGGGGGTGAAGCCGTGGGCGAGGCCGGGGCGCTCGGGGAAGAGGAGAATGGGGCGGCGCGCCAGCCTCGCTATCAGGACCCCGACTCAATGCCACATCGATCTAGCATGTAACACCTCATATCACTTTGCGGCCTCACGCACGGTATTCCCACGGGTGTCGCCTTACTTTTGCCCGGGACCGTTTGCGCCTTTTGGCACACGTATATGACAGTGTCGCTAGCATCCATATGATAAGGAGCCCGGGCTGACATGGCTAGTCGTAAACCCAAAGTGGCACAGACTTACAGGGACAGGCATCCATGACCCAGCATCGAACGTGTCGGTCATCAGCGAGTGAATCCAGGCTGTAGCACTGGGCTAGCAGGACTCCGGTGAACCGGGCTGTAGCGGGCTAACAGGACTCCGGTATTCATCGCGTGACATTTCCCCGAAGGGACAGACACAGGAACGAAGAAGGACACATGCCGGCCAGCCTAAGTGTTCCGG
>NC_041382.1:289445814-289466803 GCF_002162155.2 Triticum dicoccoides | reverse complement strand
GAGGAGGGAACGGGGTCCAGGGGAAGAGAGGGGAGGTGCAGGGGGCGAGGGGGAGTGCGTGGCTCCCTCGGGTGCCTCCAGCGGCGAGCAGGTAAGCAGGAGGTGGCCGAGGCAGCGTCGGCGCGCGCCACGCCTCGCCTCTGTTCGTCCTCCTGGCAGAGGAGGAAGAGGCCGAGGGGGGAGGTGGGCTGGGCCGGCTGGGCCGGCCAGATGGAGCTGGGCCAGGCTCTGGTGGGCTGCACGGTAAGGCCAGGTAACTTCCTTCTCTCTCTCTCTTTTTCTAATTATCTCAGTTTTCTATTATTCTGTAAATTTAGGGCTTTATTAAAAATACTCAGACACTTTCAAAAATCATGAAACTAATCATGGCTACTATTTAGAATATATCCAACAGTAAACATTTTAGTTTATGATTATTTGAGCATTTGAAATATTTAATAGCATTTAAATGCCCAAATGAAAATACTATATGATTTAATTCAGTGACCAAATATGTCCTGCAAAAATATAAACCATTTTTGGTAGATGCTTCCACCTCAACCCAGAAATGTTGAACATTTTTAGAGGACATTTTGAGTTCAATGAAAAGGTTTTATTTTGACCCTAGTTGAATTCATTTGGTGCTAGGGCTTAGTCAATCCCCATCTCAGGTTTAAATGAAATTTAAACATGATGTAACACTCTAATGCATGCACTAGGCATTGTCAGAACTAGGGATGTGACAACTCACCCCCACTAAACAAGAATCTCGTCTCGAGATTCAAGCGTAGGGTAGGGTGAAGGGGAAACGCAAACTAGCACAATCTTCACGATCCAGGTTGCACTTCATAGGAACGTTGATTCGATCACCATAATTGTCTTGAAGTCTTGCTCTAAGAAATCCTGTCAACATGACATGGAGGGAATAAGACTCTAGAAGGGTCGATCTCCTCGAAGATCGAACAACTCACAGAATGAGACATAGGACCAACTCTCGGTTGAGACACGAGATACACATCAAGAGGGGTGGAAAGAAACGGATGACGAGGGTTCACTAGGTAGACAATAATTTCACGCTTAAGAAGGTGGTAATCGATTGTACACGTAGCGAGGAGTTGAGTTGCCATGATACCACGACGAAACATCCTGGAGGAGGGTGACTCGTAGAATATTACCCTAAGTGGCAAAAAGAATTACCTTTGATTCAAAGATCATTGAAACTCTTTATACCAGCTTAAGGCAAATCATAATCGATCATTTAGAGGGGTTCGGTAGAATGGCATACTCGGACTTGGATGATGTGGATTACCTTGTTGAAGACAACGTAATGGATGAATTTGCTTATCACCCGAGATAGAAGAGACCCATGGTAGAATGGCACATTGGCGGTGCAAGCTAGGAACAAAATGCAAATGCTGGGAATGATTCTGGTAACTGGGGAAGAACCCAACAACAGAGAGTGAATTCACTGTTGAATAGATCATAGCATTTCCGAGGGAACTGAGAGCAAACCCAGCTAGTGCCGATGATAACACGTAGCGCTTGTGTGTGCTCTCCAGAACTTGAGCATTTCCATATTCATCAAGGTTTTACCAACATCCGTGTCAAGGATCCTGGCAACACAACATACCACCATGATGAACAACGATGGATGAGGCAGATGCATAGGAAGATAACATCAACTCAGATTTCACCCTAGCGAGGCCAAGGAAACAAAATCTGGATGATCGACCGAGAGACATTTAGCACTCCGCTTCTAATGTTCTCCTTGACGTGCTAGTGTAACCCATTCATAGATATGGTTTGATAACTAGAACATCAGGTAAAGGTCGGACTTCGGGAGCAATAGAATCCATAAGGACAACTGGGGAGTAAATCCTACGAAATCCCTATGGGGAGGTGGCCAACTTCATCAATCAAGATATTATAATAACAGGTCTTCCGGCTGGGTGTGTTGGCCACGACATCCACTTTATCGGTTATCGCACGACCAATATTATAATTCTTGGGAAATATTCCAACCATCATATCTGCCTGAGATTCATATCTGGTTGGTATCAGGATATTCCAGACTCATCGAGTCTAGGAAGAAAAACGGAAGTTTGCAACACAAATCGACGAGATGACGTTGCGGGATTCTCGGGAGATGAACTACGATAGCAAGCTCCAAAACATGAGCTGGTTCTGCTACAAACATGTGAACACGTTGCCCCAGACAAGCATGCCCACATGGTAGTCTTACAATAAAACACTACCGAGTTCTGGTTGGGAACCATCAGCGAGGATATCGGAGTTCTTTCATAAGTCCGGATTAGCTCTTATGAAGATACTCCTTCTCCTTGAACAAATCAGTCAGTGGCTTGGTGTGCTAGGATATACATATGGAATGAAGATGATCAGTCTAACAGACCATAGAATTCTTCGCACGTGCATGACCGACTTGGGATGATTCCAAAGGAGCAAAAACAAGCTTTCTCGAATTCACGACGGCAGCTTACATCAAAATGCACATGAATCAAAGGAAGTCACTCCTTTCATCAAACAAGTACTTCATGAGCTAGCATGAAGAAAATGCTTTCAAAAGTTTCCAACACTAGCTTAATGTTCAACAAAATCATGGAGGAGATAAGGATGTTGTCAATGGGCTCAACAACAATTCATCCGGGTTTCCTTTTAAAAGGAATTCCATAGTTAAGTGAACACGGTGATAGCATTGGTCAGAACAAAGATGTAATGGTGTATGCTCGAGGGATCAACCACGAATAAGACAACATTACGAGCATCGTTGGTTCTGACTTGATTTGACGATAGCCCACACTCAATTCAAAGGATTGATAAGACAGTAGATCCAGCAACTGATCACAGGGACCAATCGATGAAGATATCATCTTTCTTCAACACACACTACACAAGAACATCCCTTTGGAACGAACTAAGTCAGGCAAGCTTTTATCTTCCAACTCTCCAAGTTGTTGTTCAGCTTAGCCAACTAGCTCAGGGGTATCCAACACAGATTCTTGGAGAAAGGGTGGTTCACAAGAAACCAACTTGATCACGAGCTCAACATAGCGGTCAGGTGACAACCTGGTAATACTTCCGAGAAGATCTTCGGAAATCACGAACCACCGATATGTTACTAAGCTCGAGAACAATCTTGCTTTTCAGGGCAAGACGATATGATCAAATAAGCAAGGATTGGCACTATCCTAACTCACTGATCGGAGAGTGCACCAAAAATAAGGACTAGGTAGCACAATCAACCTTAGGGTGACGATTCAATAATCGACACGCTAAGAATGAGGTTATCGTCCATTTAACTACCAAGCAATGGAGTTGCTAGCAGTATTGATTTCACACGCCATGATTCATTTGTCGGTATTCCGGTTGCATCAACACGAAGACCGAGGGATGACTAATGATGGCAAGAAGTATCACTGTACCAAGAGTTCATAGGATGGTGTGCAATTCCTATAACAATCCCGATATAAAGATGGTAATACTCCAAGGTAGAACAGAACAAAAGCTGGATTAGCAATTTGATCTGCGGAGCACAACTTCTTTGACCCAATCCTGGATATGGAAGAGGTACTAGAGTTTGTTTCTCCTAGTCATTCTGCGATAGAATGGCTTGACGGACCACAAGAGTAATAGGCATCGATAAACGAATGCACGCATACTCTTGACTATCAATTGATAGACGTGGGTCAGAATGCAACTAAAGAGAGACAACTCAAAGGAACATATAATTTTCTGAGTTGTGGGTGCATAGATTAGTATGTCGAACCAAGTTCAACATATTTCTTCCGGATAACCCATGCAGAAAGGTAGAACTGGCAGAGTCACGATTTATGAATGGAGAACTCCTCAAGAGTAATCCTGTTGTGATATTTCAGTTCAACGAGGAACTTCTGCCATAAGTAGTTCATAGTATTTGGAAGAAGGAAATACCACGAACTTCGAGGACTATCGCAAAGTTACTAATATCCTAAAGGAACTAGCAAACACTATCGACATGAAGTAAGTAGGGTGAATCTCGGGTTTAGAACCCAGGAGTAGAATACCTACTACTAAGTAGCATCACGGGATGCTTTCGAGAATAAAAGCCAGGATCATCACACTGGGATCACAAAACATTGCTAGATTACTAGGTGACTCCCTAAACACCTAGGGCCATGATAGTAACTCCAACATAATGTCAGGGCAATAGAATACCTCAACTCAACAATTAGTGTGATTGAGCTGGCATAAAGGAGCATCGAAACCAGAGGAAAAGGATTTTGCAAATGCATCAGACTATTTAGAAACCTGGAATGACTCGGACAGCATAACGGCTGTAAATGCTCAGAAGAGATTTGAGACATTCACAAAAATGGTGGCATAACCACTCAGAAGCACAATATCAAGCTTCGAGATCAACAATTAACATACGGAAGATAGTAGGAACTGAACTGGGGCTTGAATCAACAATCTTATAAGTCTACGGATTAGTAACACGTGATCCTGATAGAAAGAAGAGATAGCCTAGTGCTTAAACCCCGTAGAAGAGAAGATGATGACTCAGATCAGAAGGCCATGAGGTATAAGGAGTAAAAAGAGCCTTATGTTCCATCCCACAATCAATTCCCTTACATATAACTAAAGCATTTCTAGACTCAACTTCGACCAGTTTGGCTTGGTAATCCTACAGGCAGTCAAGCTCTAATACCAACGCTGTCAGGACCCCGACTCAATGCCACATCGATCTAGCATGTAACACCTCATATCACTTTGCGGCCTCACGCACGGTATTCCCACGGGTGTCGCCTTACTTTTGCCCGGGACCGTTTGCGCCTTTTGGCACACGTATATGACAGTGTCGCTAGCATCCATATGATAAGGAGCCCGGGCTGACATGGCTAGTCGTAAACCCAAAGTGGCACAGACTTACAGGGACAGGCATCCATGACCCAACATCGAACGTGTCGGTCATCAGCGAGTGAATCCAGGCTGTAGCACTGGGCTAGCAGGACTCCGGTGAACCGGGCTGTAGCGGGCTAACAGGACTCCGGTATTCATCGCGTGACATTTCCCCGAAGGGACAGACACAGGAACGAAGAAGGACACATGCCGGCCAGCCTAAGTGTTCCGGAGCAGTAGCAAGCTACCATGGCTCGGTGGAAACACTAGGAGACATTTCCCGGTAAGAGAGGCTACTAAAGATAAACAACTAGATAGTCAGATCCCACACATACCAAGCATTTCAATAACATACACACAATATGCTCGATATGTGCAGTACAACATGGTATCACAAAATGACTCTACGACTCAAGTAGTTTATTCATTAGGCTCCGAGGAGCGAGATATTACAAACAGGGGTCTCATGACCCAACAATCAGAGCATACAAATCAAAGCACAAGCGGAAGCTATCATGTCTGAGTACAGACAACTATAAATGAAAAAGGCTGAGAAGCCTGACTATCTACCAGATCCTGCCGAGGGCACAAGATCGTAGCTGAGGTAACAAGCTAAACGTCGAAGTCCAAGCGGAACTAATAGTGAGACTGAAGTCTCTCTGCAAAAACATAAAATAGGCAAATGTGAGTACAAATGTACCCAGCAAGACTTACATCAGAACTAACTACATATGCATCATTATCAACAAAGGGGATGGTGGGGTTTAACTGCAGCAAGCCAGCTTTGACTCGCTGGCTATCCTAAACTACGACTGCAATGTAACTCTTTTGAGGTGGCGCACACGAGTCCACATATTCACCATACCAATACACCACTATGGAACCGCTCCCGTCTCCCTACGAGAACGCCATCCATAGCACTCACGCTTATCTTGCGTATTTTAGAGTATCCACTTTCACTTGTCTATGAACTGATATAAGCAACCCAGAAGTCCTTTTCCGCGGACACGGCTATTCGAATAGATCATATTAACCCTGCAGGGGTGTACTTCTTCACACACGCTCTCACCACTTACCGCCGTTTACACGACATGTACTCGGCAACCTTCAAGCGGAAGCCCAACGTGGGTGTCGGCCACGACCTACCTAATCACCTAAGTCTCTAGTCCAGGTTTATCGCCTATTCGGGTTCCATCCATGAGGAGATCCGGCCGGAGTTTCGCTCACAGCCCCAAACGATGTGTACAGGGTTCCCGAGACACCAAACGGGCGCCCGGTACACCGTGCCACGTGCCTACCGCATCACAACCCACCCCTACGGTCAGCGCTGCGCACGGCCTCCAGCATACTACAAACACCAGAAACTACTTGCAACTCCTGGACAGAGGACAAGGGTGATCAAGAAGCCGAGAGGGTCCATTGGTTTCGGGCCCAATGCGTGGTAGTAGCTGAATCATGGATCACAAACACAGAACTCAGTTCCTGAGGACGGCTGCAATGAGACAACCCACCATGTACTCCTACATGGCCTCTCACTGCTACCTTTACCAAATCGTGTTCACACACTTAGCTCACACACGGTAGGACATGTTCACACACCTCTGATTCATCCCTGATGAATCAGACCTGACTCAACTCTAAGCAGTAGCAGGCATGACAAACAAACATGAATGAGTAGGCATAACAGGGCTCAAACAACTCCTACTCATGCTAGTGGGTTTCATCTAATTACTGTGGAATGACAGGTCATGCAGAGGATAAAGGGGTTCAGCTACCGCAGCAAGTAACAGATGAATCGATATTGTCCTAATGCAGTAAAAGAGAGCAGGAGCGAGAGAGTGGGATTGTATCGGAATGAACAAGGGGGTTTTGCTTGCCTGGCACTTCTGAAGATAACATTGAGTCTTCATCAATGTCAACGATCACATCGTCGGTACCGCGTCTATCGAGAGAGGACAAATACCGGCAACACAGAAAGGAACACAATCAATGCAATGCACAATATGATGCATGATCATGACATGGCAAAATGAATGTGTTTTGAGCTAATGCAACTAGCAACAGATTAAATGAAGTTGGTTTGAATACAAGATTCAAATTCAAACTCCATATGTGAATATTCAAATGTCATTCACTTCATTTGTCCTAAACAGTAGTGATAAGTTGTTCTAACATGCATGAAAATGGTACAGATGGATTCCTTGAATTTTTCTGATAATTTTTCATATATAATTTATTTAATTTGGAGTTACGGTTGAATTTCTATGAATTTTAGAAGTTTATACAATTTTCTGGAATTCATAAATTATTTCCTAATTTATTTTAATTCCAGAAAGGAATTATTGCGTCAGCATGACCTTATCCTGACGTCATCAGGTCAACGGGGCAGATTCAGGTCAAACCTGACCAGTGGGGTCCACTGGTCAGTGACCCAGTCAACTAACCAGGTTAGTTAGCCCTAACTAACTTAGTTAGCCGGGCGGGGCCCGCATGTCAGTGGCCTATCTAATTAGCTAGGTTAATTAGCGCTAACTAATCTAACACTAATCTAGCAGGCGCCTGGGCCCACACGTCAGGGGGTCAAACCCCGGGTCAAACCCGCCGGAGTTGACCCGCGGCTTGTCGCCGGCGACGCCAGCAACGGCGGAGGGCGTCGGAAACGCTCCTTCGGCGACCAAATCGGCGATTGAGGGGCTCTACGCGTAGCTGGGAGTCGCCCGCATCCATCTGTGCAAACGGCAGGGGCTGAGGTGGCCCGAGCTCACCGGAACGGGGCCCGCGGCGGCGACCGGAGCACGGCGAGGTCGGGGTTGGCGCTAGGGGGCACGGCAGGTCGCACGGGTGGGCGCGCTCGGCTCCTGGAAGGGTGCTGAGCACGTTGCCGTGCTCGGGGGTTAGCTACGGTGGCTCTAGCCCCGTCTGCGTCATCGCCGGCGGCGAGGAACGGTCGGCTCCGACAGCCGGGGTGGTTAGAAGGCGCGGACGGGCACGGGGAGAGAGGGGAAATGGACAGGGGCTCACGGGGAGTTCGAGGAGAAGGTCGGCGTGCTCGGGGAGGCGGTGGAGACGGCGAATCAACGGCGGCGGTGGTCGGAGCCCGAGGTGGAAGATGACGGCGATGGCGATGTTCCGGGCCCTCCCGGCTTGCGTGGCTCATCGAAGATGAAGAAGACAACGTGGCGGAGCTTCTGGGTGCGTCGGGATTGCGTGTGGTGGCCGGTGGCCATGGGTACGGCGACGATGACGGCGAGCTCCGCTCGGTGGTGTGCGCGGGAGGGAAACAGAGGAGGGAACGGGGTCCAGGGGAAGAGAGGGGAGGTGCAGGGGGCGAGGGGGAGTGCGTGGCTCCCTCGGGTGCCTCCAGCGGCGAGCAGGTAAGCAGGAGGTGGCCGAGGCAGCGTCGGCGCGCGCCACGCCTCGCCTCTGTTCGTCTTCCTGGCAGAGGAGGAAGAGGACAAGGGGGGAGGTGGGCTGGGCCGGCTGGGCCGGCCAGATGGAGCTGGGCCAGGCTCTGGTGGGCTGCACGGTAAGGCCAGGTAACTTCCTTCTCTCTCTCTCTTTTTTTCTAATTATCTCAGTTTTCTATTATTCTGTAAATTTAGGGCTTTATTAAAAATACTCAGACACTTTCAAAAATCATGAAACTAATCATGGCTACTGTTTAGAATATATCCAACAGTAAACATTTTAGTTTATGATTATTTGAGCATTTGAAATATTTAATAGCATTTAAATGCCCAAATGAAAATACTATATGATTTAATTCAGTGACCAAATATGTCCTGCAAAAATATAAACCATTTTTGGTAGATGCTTCCACCTCAACCCAGAAATGTTGAACATTTTTAGAGGACATTTTGAGTTCAATGAAAAGGTTTTATTTTGACCCTAGTTGAATTCATGTGGTGCTAGGGCTTAGTCAATCCCCATCTCAGGTTTAAATGAAATTTAAACATGATGTAACACTCTAATGCATGCACTAGGCATTGTCAGAACTAGGGATGTGACACTCGCCTCCGCCAGCAACTCCTCCTCCAATGGAGGGCCATGTTGGGGATGACCATTGTGAGTTCTTCGTCAGGCTGCGCCAGCTGCCGCGCCGTCGCCTTCGTCTCCCGAGTCCATTTGCGCGGGAGATGGAGCTGGATCCGCCGGAATCGTTGCGGCTGCACATGAGGGGCTGCGGGATCAGTGGCACGAGGGTCCGCGTCGACTTCCCCGACCCTCATGTGATGTATCTTCATCGGGGATGGAAGACGTTTGCTCATATCCACCGGTTGATGGATGGGCTCACTCTCCATTTTAAGCTGATGGAGGGTGCCCTTCTCTTCGTCAAGGTCTTCGGGTGCTTTGGGACCCATGCAAGGTGCTGCATGGAGAGCTCTTCTGATAGTGAAGACCCCTCCTCGGGCGGCAATGACGAGGAGGACAGCGGAAGTGACGACGAGGGTAGTAGGCGGCAGGATGACGGGTCCGACTAGGTGTCAGGTGCCGCTTCGTGCGGCACCGGCGACCCCATCATCCATGTCGCCGGCTCCTTGAACTTCTCGGGGTCGTCTCCTTGGACGGCTGGTGTTGGGAGGCTACGGAAGAGGAAGAGGGCGGGTAGCAAGGCCGTCAAGTCGGAGTACACGGGCACCGACGCCTTTGACGCGTGCTGACGTCCTCCCGCCTCGTCTTTGAGCTCTGCTTCCAGCGCCGCCATCACCATCCAGCCTTTGGACGGCCACCAAGATGTTCTCTTGGTGTCTTCTGCCACCCGTAGCTTTCCTAGGCGCTCCATTTGTCCTTTTCGCATCCTTGACCTGCCTCCTGAGGAGAGGGACAAGAAAGGGATTATGGGCACCTTATCTCTTTTCAGTTTGTAAGCCTTCGGGCCTTTGTTGAATTAAAAACTTGTAATCCGATCATTCATGTTTTTCATTCCCTATGGACTGTACTTGAGTGGAATGTTTTTTTAATGAAGAAGGGATGCTTTCCAGGTCATTTGTTTGTGGGTGGAACCCACGACAAGGAGTAAATCCTTGATATCTTCAAGATAAACATTTTCTTTCCCGGCAACAGGCCTTGCCGTCTCCCCACTTCGCTCGACCTTCCTCACGCCTTTGGCAGAGGCCAGGATGAGGCGGGTTCACGCTCCTTGTTTCATCCTTTCGCTGCCATGACTACGACCAAACTTGGCCCCAGGAACGAGCCCTAGGGCCTAGAGTTATGGGAGCACGATAGCTTAGGAGAAAACGAGGTTTCACATACCTCAGTCCATAATGGAATGCATGATAAGGGATGAATAACTTATTTGAAGCTGCAGTCCCCGGCAAGCCTGGTTCGCCATGGGTGAATCTTTGCTCTTGGAGCCGCCGGCAATACTGGCTTGCCGGAGGCTAGATGCTGGTCTGTTCCTCTTTTTTTTTCTCCCAAGTGGTTCGGCACGGATATATGTGTGTCATGTGAACCAAAGAAGACAAAAGAAAGACAAAGAGACGCACACTCGACCTCTAAGCTAGGGGTTAGTCGCCGCTAAGCACTATCAACCCTAACCAAGGACGAGACTCGACCTAGCATGCATGCTATAACTTAGGGTGCCAGCGCTTCATTTATTTATTCTCAGGGTCTGCACCTGGCTTTGTACAAAGGGTTACATGCATCATCGGCAAGGCTCGTACAAAAGGTGGCTTGCCGGGGGGCCCGGCAAGCCGCGCCTCACGGGTAAAACTTGCGAAGATGCTCAATGTTCTAGGAGTTACTCACCGGAACGGCATCTTCGGTCTCCAGGTGGACTGCGCCGGGCTTGGTGACTCGTATTGCCTGATAAGGGCCTTCCCACTTTGGCGTCAACTTGTTGGAATTCTTGGCTGATTGAACACGCTGAAGAATAAGGTCGCCTTCCTCAAGGCTTCGGGCATGAACCTTGTGGCTATGGTAGCGGCGCAAGGCTTGTTGGTAGCGCGCTGCTCTCACAGCCGCCCGAAGACGATCTTCCTCAAGGAGCGTTGCGTCATCTTGCCGCAATTGCTCTTGCTCAAGCTCGTCATAAGCGAGTATTCGAGGTGACCCATATATGAGTTCCATGGGGAGAACTGCTTCTGCCCCGTATACCAGGGCAAAGGGTGTCTGGCCGGTGGCTCGATTTGGTGTCATTCTGATTGACCAAAGAACCGCTGACAATTCATCAATCCAGCGCCTTCCACTCTTGTGCAGTCTGTCAAAGGTCTTTGTCCTCAGGCCTTGCAGTACTTCAGCATTTGCCCTCTCAGCTTGACCATTGCTTCGTGGGTGACCAACGGAAGCGAAACAAACCTTGCTGCCGAGGTATTGAATATATTGCATGAAGGTGTGGCTTGTGAATTGCGTGCCGTTGTCGGTGATAACCATATTGGGTACACCAAAACGGCACACTAGTCCTTTGAAGAACTTGACGGCTGACTATGCTGTGACCTTCCTCACTGCTTCCACTTCTGGCCACTTTGTAAACTTGTTGATTGCAACGTACAAGTACTCAAAGCCCCCGACAGCGCGGGGGAAAGGGCCCAGTATGTCGAGCCCCCAGACCGAGAAAGGCCAGGAGAGAGGAATGGTTTGAAGGGCTTGAGCTGGCTGATGAAGCTTCTTTGAATGGAACTGACACGCTTCACACCTGGTGACTAGTGTCGTCGCATCCTGGAGGGCAGTGGGCCAGAATAAGCCTTGCCGACGCTTTGCCGGCAAGGGCCCTTGACCCGATGTGGGATCCACATATGCCTCCATGTATCTCCGCCAACAGCCCCAGTCCTTCCTCTTGAGGGATACACTTCAATTTCACGCCGTTCGGCCTCTTTCTGTACAGGACGTCATCGACGAACTGGTACATAGTAGAGCGACGGGCTAATTTTTCCGCTTCTTCCTGCTCCTCAGGAAGTTCCCCTGTTTGGAGGAATCGGACGGTATGATGTGCCCACACTGGAGCCTGGGGCTCGACGACGAGGACTAAAGGCATTTCCTCCGCTATCTGAGTGGCTGTCTCCATGGCAAGAGCTTGATGCTCTATCGGAGCTAGCCGTCCCCTAGCGGGCTTAGTGTCTCCGGCAACATCCTTGCCGGCGGCTTCGGGGAGCTCGGTGGGAAAGTACTAGCCGGGCCCTGATTTTTTCCTCTTGTTCTGCTTTGTTGATGGCCATGAGTTGGTTGCGAGATCTTATGGGTTTCACCACTAGCCTACCCCAACTTGTTTGGGACTAAAGGCTTTGTTGTTGTTGTTGTTGTTGTTGTTGTTCTGCTTTGTTGATGGATCAACGGATGGATGAGGAACGTATTCGGCGATATCATTCTCCGCTCGGGGAACGTATTCTGCATGTATACCGTCAAAATGCTCTTCCAGCTTTCTCACTTCATCGATGTAGGCCTTCATCAACGGGCTCTGGTAATCCTTGTTGACTTGCTTGACGACAAGTTGCGAGTCACCTCTGACGATGAGATTCTTGATTCTGAGGTCCGCCGCGATCCTAAGACCGGCAAGCAGCCCTTCGTACTCAGCCGTATTGTTTGTTGACACCAACCTGGGGAAGTGCATCTGGATCACGTACTTGAGGAGCTCTCCGGTGGGCGCGACAAGCAGTACGCCAGCCCCGGCACCCTATAAGGAGAAAGCTCCATCAAAGTACATGATCCAGTCGCAACTTGCCTCCTTGTCGGGGAGAGCAGTCTCTTGGGTTTCTTCGTCAGGCGTCGCGGTCCATTCTGCAAAGAACTCCGCCTGGACTCGCCTTTGAATCGTCGAGGTACTCTCAAACTTGAGGCTAAAGCTGGACAGTTCCAGTGCCCACTCTACGATCCTTCTTGTTGCGTCTGGATTGTGCAATATCCGTTGCAGAGGGAGGCGAGTGACGATAGTGATTTCGTGCGCCTGGAAGTAGTGACACAACTTCCTCGAGGCCATAAGAAGGCCGAAGAGTAGTTTCTGCACACCGGAGTACCTCGATCTAGCCCCCTGCAGGAGGGAACTAACAAAGTAGACCGGGTGCTGCATCATTTTCTTCTTCGGCAGCACTTCAATTGGCTGTGTCGTCTCGGCATCGGTGGCATCGGGCTCCGTCGCTGCTATTACCTCATCATCAATTTCACTCTGCGCCACTAGTGCGGTGCTGACCACCTGGTTCGTTGCCACCAGGTACAGCAGCAACGGTTCCTGTGGCCTAGGCACAACTAGTATTGGCGTGGAGGAGAGGTACCTCTTCAAATCTTTCAATGCTGCTTCGGCTTCTGGCGTCCACTCCATCGGTCCCACCTTTTTCAAAATCTTGAAAAAGGGAAGGGCGTGCTCGGTGGACTTGGAAATGAACCTGCTCATGGCGGCAACGCAACCAGCAAGCCGATGCACATCCTTGACTCGCTTGGGCGCTTCAATCTGCTCTATAGCTTTGATCTTGTCCGGATTGGCATCTATCACACGCTGTGACACAAAGAACCCGAGAAGCTTGCCAGACGGGACGCCGAAGACGCACTTCTCAGGGTTCAGCTTGAGATTGATCTTGCGTAGGTTTGCAAATGTTTCTTGTAAATCTGATATGAGGGTTGCCCTGTTCTTGGTTTTGACCACTATATCATCCATATAAGCTTCCATATTTCTATGGAGCTGGGGTTCAAAACCAATCTGGACCGCCCTTGCAAACATTGAACCAGCACTCTTCAACCCGAAAGGCATCCGTATAAAGCAATACGTACCACATGGGGTGATGAATGTCGTTTTCTCTTCATCTTCCCTTGTCATGAAGATCTGGTGGTAGCCGGAGTAGGCATCGAGGAATGGCAACAGATCACACCCAGCTGTGGAGTCAACAATCTGGTCGATGCATGGCAATGGGAAGGGGTCTTTGGGACAAGCCTTATTAATATCTGTGTAATCAATACACAGCCTCCACTTCCCATTTGCCTTGCGCACTACCACCAAATTGGCGAACCATGTTGGATGGAGCACTCCTATTACCAAACCCGCTGCTTCCAGTTTCTGGATCTCCTCTGTGATGAACTCTTGTCGTTCCAAAGCTTGCTTTCTGACCTTCTGCTTCACGGGCCGCGCATGAGGACAGACAGCAAGGTGGTGCTCAATCACCTCCCTGGGAACGCCGGGGATGTCGGATGCTTGCCATGCAAACACATCGACATTCGCCCGTAGGAAGGTGACGAGCGCGTCTTCCTATTTGTCGTCAAGGGTGGATCTTATGGTAAAAGCTCCTCCCGTGCCGCCCTCCTTGACAGAAACCTTCTTGGTTCCCGAGGGTGTGGCCCTGGACTTATTGTTTCTGTCAGCGGAGCTCTCTGGCACGTCCTCGACGGGAGCGCTACACTCCGAAGAGGTGCGCTTGCCGAAGTGGGTGCCTGAGGTCTCACCGGTCTTCTTCTTTTGCCTTCCCGGGGATCCAGCAGCAGGAGCAAGCGCCTTAGCAGTGGCGGCAGCTGCAACTGCATGTTGGTAGAGTTGGTCAGCGCAAATTAGTCGTGCCCCCGGTTATGGGCTCTAACACCCACAATGCGGCTATATATCCCACGTGTTGGGGCACGACTTAGAGGCATAGCCGCATGGTAGGTTTGTTGCAAGAGGAGTAATCTTCACACAATCCCATGTACTGAATAAGAAAGGGATAAAGAGTTGGCTTACAATCGCCACTTCACACAACTACAAGTTAAACATACATCATCCAGAATACAATCAAGGTCCGACTACGCAACCAAAATAAAAGAATACAACCCCAAATGCTAGATCCCCGATCGTCCCAACTGGGCTCCACTACTGATCAATAGGAAACTAAACAACACAATGAACATGATCTTCATCGAGCTCCCACTTGAGCTCAGTTGCGTCATCTGCATTGGTATCATCGGCACCTGCAACTGTTTGGAAGTATCTATGAGCCACGAGGACTCAACAATCTCACACCCGCGAGATCAAGACTATTTAAGCTTATGGGTAGGAAAGGGTAGTGTGGTGGAGCTGCAGCAAGCACTAGCATATATGGTGGCTAACATACGCAAAAGAGAGAGAGAAGAGAAGCAAAGCACGATCGAGAAGCTATAAGTGATCAAGAAGTGATCCTGAAACTACTTACATTCAAGCATAACACAAGAACCATGTTCACTTCCCAGACTCTGTCGAAAAGAGACCATCACGGCTACACACGCGGTTGATCCATTTTAATTAAGTTAAGTGACAAGTTTTCTACAACCGGACATTAACAAATTCCCATCTTCCCATAACCGCGGGCACTGCTTCCGAAAGTTCAAACCCTGCAGGGGTGTCCCAACTTAGCCCATCACAAGCTCTCACGGTCAATGAAGGATATTCCTTTTCCTAGGAAGACCCGATCAGACTCGGAATCCCAGTTACAAGACATTTCGACAATGGTAAAACGAGACCACCAGGACCGCCCGATGTGCCGACATCCCGATAGGAGCTGCACATGTCTCGTTCTCAGGGCAACACTTGATAAGCTAAGAGTACAGGTACCAACATAACCCAAGTTGCCAAGTGACGGCCCCGCACGGTGCTCTGGTTTGGACCAACACTTAGACAAGCACTGGCCCGAGGGTGTTAAAATAAAGATGACCCTCGGGAGCGCGACTCCCATGGGAAAAGTAGGTGGTGGTGAGGCAAATAGTAAAACCAAGGTTGGGCCTTGCTGGAGGAGTTTTATTCAAAGTGAACTGTCAAGGGGTCCCCATAACACCCAACCGTGTAAGGAACACGAAATCAAGGAACATAACACCGGTATGACGGAAACTAGGGCGGCAAGAGTGGAACAAAACACCAGGCATAAGGCCGAGCCTTCCACAATTTACCAAGTATATAGGAGCATTAATTAAATAAGAGATATTGTGATATCCCACAATATCCATGTCCCAACATGGAACAAACTTCAACTTCACCTCCAGCTAGCAACGCTATAAGAGGGGATGAGCAAAGCGGTGATATAGCCAAACAACGGTTTGCTAGAAAAGGAGGGTTAGAGGCTTGACATGGCAATATGGGAGGCATGATATAGCAAGTGGTAGGTATCGCGGCATAGCAATAGAGCGAGCAACTAGCAAGCAAAGATAGAAGTGATTTCGAGGGTATGGTCATCTTGCCTGAGATCCCACGAGGAAGAAGAACGAGTCCATGAAGAAGACAAACAGGCGTTGTTGAACGAATCCTCATAAACACGACGTTATCGGAACTAACCCGAAGAAGCAACACTGGAATGGAGAAAACAACATTGTAAACAACCACCACATAACATGGCATGATGCACAAGAAATTATGATGCATGTCCGGTTTAAAGAGGCATGGCATGGCAAAGTGCACAAACAATACTACACATTAAGTGGAGCTCAATATGCAACTCCGTTGCATATTGACGAAGCACCACATTCAAGTTATTTAGTTCGATCTTGTTTATGTACCCAACAATATTAAATGTTGATTAACTTGGCAAGAGGTGAAGCACAACAAAACTACCCACCTAGGCAAGTTCTAAAGAGGCCGGAAACAACGAACAACAATTCCGGTAAATCCTCATGTGCATATTTTAGCGTTCATACTGTTCTGAAATAAACCATATTTTAGAGTTCTTAAGCATGCAAAGTAAAGCCACCATGTTAAACTAGGCATTTTTCTACCCCATTTACATATAAAGTTTGTTAGGTTTGGAGCTATAGTTATTTAGTTATGAAATAAAGCATTTTAGCATGGCATTTAAGTAAATTAATGCAAACAGCAGTTTAAACATTTTAAACAAGCATGAAAGTTGGATATTGTGAAACTAGATGAAATTATATTCATTTTATATATATAGTTTATTTAATTCCGATGCACGGTTTGTGAGTTACTATATGCATGAACATGAGGGGCTTTCCTGTAAAAACTGCAGTCTCTGGATTAATGCGAAAATTGCAGGATGAGGAAAAAAACAACGGGCTGAAAAGCTGGGCGCTAGGCTGGGCTCTCACCATGGGCAAAGCCTAGTCGATGGAGGGGCTGGGCCGTAGCAGGCCGACTTAGATCTGGGTCATGGCCCATGCAATAGGAGGAGGCCCAGGGAGCAGAAGGGCCGGCTAGACTGGGCGACGCAGGCCCAAGCGCGTGCGAGCGGAGGAGGCACGAGAGCGAGGGGATCGTCCTCCTCTCGCACGGGAAAACTGCGGCGGCGGTTCCAGCGGTCAACGTCGACATGGGATGGCGGGTCCGGTCGGGGAGGCGATGGGAGGCTGGATCTGTGGCGGTGGCGCTCGGATCCGGAGCGCCTGGCCCGGATCTGGCCGGAGCAGGCCGACGGTGAGGCAGAGCGCTAGATGAACGGCGGTGGGGTGTGCTGTTACCTGCGGGAGAGAAAGAGAGAGCCCGCGAGGTGAGTTAGAGGACGAGGAAGAGGAAAGGAAGGAGAGGGCCGAGGGGCGGCCTAGTCTGGATGTGGTCGCCGACGGCGACTTCGGTTGCTTGCTGGCCAGTGGCAGGGCAGGACGGAGAGATGAGCTCGGCCTCCTTCCGTGGCTGCGGGCACAGCGCAGCGGCGGCGTACGGGCCCGAGCGGGCACCGGATGGGCTGCGCGGGCTGCACGGCTGGGAGGTGGAGCAGGAGGCGCCAAGTGGTGGCGGCACTGTGGAGGGGCACGGAAAACGAGGGGTGATGGCTAGGGTTTCCATAATTGGAGGAGAGAGTATCCATTTATAGGAATGGGCAAGGAGGGGGTTTTAGTCCGTTTTCGGACCGTTCAATCGCCATCTGGCGGTCCAAAATAGAGAGGGGTAGCAGAGGTGGTTTGTGGGTTATGTAGAGGGCCATGGACTGAGAGGAGAGAATTGAAGTACAGCCCGTCAACCGTTTCCAGAGACCGAAAACGTCCGACGTTAGACTGGCTATAATGCCGCTATAGTTAACCGTTGGGGCGTTAAACAGACTCCGAAGCGATGAAACTTGGCAGGCGGTCTACTGACAACATAACAACACCGGACGCACACTTTCATCCTATTCCGAGAACATTTTCCGACCACTTATAAAATAATACTTCGTAGGTGTCGCGGACGCGTGCAAGTGTGTCTGGGCTCAGAACAGACAACGTAAAGAACGTGGAGACCGGGACGGATGCAAGTTTTTAAAACATGATGATGCAATGCACATGATGACATGACAAGATGCAACACGCAAGCAAACGACATGGCAAAGATGGTGAATAACTGGGAGACACCTGGCGCATCGGTCTCGGGGCGTCACATGGGCAAATTTGAGCGACTATGCCATTACGGTTGTTGGATGATCTTGGCAGATGTGACACTTACTAAATTTGTGGGAAACTTAATAATGGGTAGGTTGGAGTTGGATTTGCCAAGTCAACCTTGTGTATTTAATTGTATTAATAAAAGAACTAAATAAAAATTTGACTATTAGGTAGTTATCAGGACAAAATCAACCTTTTGCAAATAACCCTGAAGCCTTCCTTTTTTTGTACTATGCATATACATGTAGGTCTGCTTTATTATTACTCCTGTGTAATTTGACATATATGGCTGCCATATCTCATGTTGGAGGATATTCAGATGAAGAGTAAGGTACTGTTAGGGTCGCGAGTTTGCGCTCAGCTTCGCCAATGGGCTATGATGGGATACATCGTTATTTTTTGCTAGTTTTATGTTGTTTGATTTAAATAAAGCTAGCCATGTGCTATGCAGATTGTTTTATTTTATAAATTCTAGATCATGCATTATAATAAATGATGCACTTGCTTTTCTGGTATTCATCTATACTGTGTGTGCTAGCGAGTTCGATCCATGGACTAGCACGGTAAGCACAGAGACTCAAATCCTTCGAGGTTTGGTCGTTAAAGGAGAATAGGGTGAAGAGAGTTTATCTTCCGTGTTAAGTCACGGCCCCTCCAACCAGACGTAGTTCTTGTGTAGAAGGATGAACTAGTCGAACAAATTCCTTATCGCCATCGAGCATCTTCGGTTACCTCTACCACTCATGTTTACTTTTGATGCATTCCATTCTTGTAATTTACTTCTGTGCATGCTTTAGTTTCCCTTCGGTACTTCACTATAGTTCTTCTTAGCTTGTTTATCGTTTGTTCCTCTGCTGGGTTATCAAAGATTTAAGTTTTCCGAAGAAAATTTAAAACTCCCATTCACCCCCCCTCTGGTAGACATAATTCGTTCCTACAATTGGCAGCAGAGCAAGGTACTCCTTGACTCTGCTCATTTTAGTCTAATGAATTTAAAGTTTAAGTCTATCTTTAGTGAACTACAAGTCCCATTTGAAGATTCCCATAATCGATGGGACGAATTATCCCTTTAGGATGGAGATGATGAAGATTTGTCTTTGAGCTATATATGATGATATGTGGAATGTGGTGCATATCGGGTTCATAGTTGTTATTCCTCAAGCTCATTCGACTGGATGCTCAAGCTAAAGATGAAATTGGTGGCCATCTTTCTCGAGCTCAATTCCTTCGGTATCGACAGTGCGAAACTGCAAAGGAACTGTGTGATGTCCTTGAAAAGATAAATGAAGGAGTTTTGACTCAAAAAGAAGGTCAGATTGATACTCTTCAGGCAAAGTTCAATCGCTTCAAGCGCATTGGAAATGAAAGCTGTCAGCAAACCTTTGATCACCTCAGTGACAAAGCAAATGAGTTCAAGGACTCGGTGCCGAAGACATCACTGGCCTTGAAGTTGTAAAGAAATTGCTTCGATCACTTGATAGCTCATTTGACACGCTTGTTCTTTTCAGCGTTCTGGGAACAGGGGTCCCCAGACATGCCTGCCTGCGGCCCGCGGCTTGGCTGAGCCAGCAGGTCATACGGCCCATCTTCATCAACAAAGCGTCCAAGACCCTCGTGAGGGGCCAAGCCTCACAAGGCGGACGATGCAAGTCCTCCTTCGGAGTGGCTTGGCTAGGCAGGCTCACGAGGAGCAGAGATATCAAGGCGAGGCGAACCTCACGAGGCTCTCGTGATGTGAGCCATGACGACCGACACCAGGCGGGCGCCAGCGCGCACAGCGTCCTTGTTTCCCCTTTGGTGCAAACGGGGCAAGCGTAGACGCGGAGTACCGAGGCCTCAGGAAAAGGTTGACATTTCGGTGCAACAAGACCAAGACCATGGACTGCAAGACGGAGGTCATCGTGGAGCCCAAGACGGCGTCACCACTAGAGCTTTGTGCAGGCGAAGACCGCTTTTGTCAGCACAACTTGTACTAGCTGCCCCCTTCAAATTAGCCCGCCATTGTTGGCTTCCTTCCCGCTCGATAGTTAGGAAGAGGACCAGGGCCTCTATAAATAGGACTAGCCACCACCTTAGAGGGGGGGGATCATTCAGGCCACCCCCCCACACACAAGCTCACCGAGCTCAAGAACACCTCAACCTCAGGAGGCTGTTCTCCCCTTGTACTGCTCATCATCAGCCCAAGAGGCAATCCACCACCACCACCACACTGGAGTAGGGTATTACACCACAACGGTGGCCCGAACTAGTATAAACCCCGTGTCTTTCTGTGTTGTGAGTTCGTCGAGTTCGTCCACAAGATCTTAGCGAGCTATAGCGTAGATCGGTAGGAGGAAAATACTTCGCGCGCACCCGAGTGTTTGAACTTTAACTTGGCGCGCCAGGTAGGGGTGCGCCAGAGCTTCTTCTCCGCCAATCAGCTCTCCGACGTTCACCGACTACAATGTCTGGCGACCCAAGGGCCAGATCCGACTGCTGGGCAGCCTGGCCAGCCCGGATAGCGCCGCCTGCCCATAAAGATCTCGACCCCGCACCCCAAGCGGCGCGGGTGCCACCAAGCTCCGCCGGGCGAGGACAGCGCGGCCAGGCATCATCCTCCCTCACCCTGCGGCAAGCACGAGCCGCGACGAGAGCAGCGAGTCACGCTGCAGTAACAGCGCCGCACTCACGGCGGGAAAACATGCGGGCGGCACTCAAAGTGGCAAGGGAGCTGCTGCGATGCGGGCTGATGGAGAGCGGCCGAGACACGCTGCTTTAGTGTGTTGCTGAGCTGCTGGACGCAGCGGCGTCGGGAGCGCCACCCTTCAGATATCGACTCCCCCCAGGCCAATGCAAGGTCGCGCGGCGAGCCTCACCACATCTGCACGCCGTCGACTATGCCCGGGGGCTT
>NC_041382.1:289396180-289445573 GCF_002162155.2 Triticum dicoccoides | reverse complement strand
CGTCACCCCCCATGGTCCCAAACAGATGCCATATTATCATCCCTAGGACGCCATCATGGGCGGAGCAACATGGAGTGTGGGGCACCACGGCGAGGTGTTCGGGGTGACGGCCCAGAAGCCTACGTGCCCCGCATGATGGACCAAGGGTACGCACCAGAGGACGACATCGGCTCATTCATTAGAGAAGATTGGGGAGAAGGGGCGCTAGGAGTCGAAGCCTTCCAAGAGCCAGCGAAGAACCACAACGATCGCGCCGGCGACGGCAACTACAGGGTACCGCTAACCTCTCAAGAACAGGCTTATGCTCACCATGGGCTGTAGACGAATCGGGTTGCAGCATCGATCGACGACCCTGGCACGGCGGCACTCGTTCCAACAAGGGAGACACGCTGGGGGCCACCGGGAGGGAGCCATGAGCAAGGCCCCTCCCCAAGGCACGAGAAACCAGGGGACATCAGGAGGTACGCCCTCTGCCGGGGTGGCTTCAACAACCCTTCCCTCGGCAGAGGACCTGTGGTCACCGAGGGAGCCGCTGGCGTCCTCTTTCCCTCCTTTGTGTCGTCCTGGTCTCCGGCCGGCTCAAAGGAGGTCAAGGCTGGCGCAAGGCGGGGCCCTCGTCTCGCGATGTGAAGCAAGGCCCAGAGCCTGTGAAGCAAGGCCCGGTGCCTGTGAAGCAAGGCCCAGAGCCTGTGAAGCAAGGCCCGAAGCCTGTGAAGCAAGGCCCAGAGCCTGTGAAGCAAGGCCCAGAGCCTATGAAGCAAGGCCCAGAGCCTATGAAGCAAGGCCCATAGCATGTGAAGCAAGGCCGAGAGCCTGTGAAGCAAGGCCCAGAGCCTGTGAAGAAAGGCCCTGAGCCTGTGAAAAAGGCCCAGAGCATGTGAAGCAAGGCCCGGTGCCTGTGAAGAATCGCCGCGCATGAAACTCTCACGTAATAATGAGTTGGGGTTGTACACGCCCCCGAGTCTCAGGAGTGCCGGCCTCAGGCCCTGGGGCTCCCTCACGTGCCTAGTGGACAACACTTAGCTCCGCGCTGGTGAGAAGACTTGAAGACTAGACTAGGTGCCGGACGCGGCCTTTTGCTTTGGATCTCTCTTTCTTTGGCTTTGCTTTTTGATTCTGGACTTAAGTTGAAGCCGAAATTTTACCGTTGCGCGCGAGGGGTGCCTTTTCTCGTTCGAGCCATTTTTCTCCTTATGGATCTTGTTTGGTTTGGGACTCACGTCCATCGCCTTTCCCTCGCAAAGCTCCTCGCTAGCCGGACCGTGCAGAGCACGCGCTAGCACTACGCCTGATACTCACCCCTTGCGAGGCCCTCTCAAATGGGGCGATAAGCTCCGCAGGATTCTCAGGAACTCGTCGCCTCGCGACCCAGCCCTAAGTTGGCGCTGACTAAGGTAAACCACGACGGGAAACTCACCCCCAGCTTCATGAGCTCACGAGGACACATACCCACATCGCATAGGAAAGTAAAAATTGCCGTTTGGTTACACGACGGGCTCGCCCTCTCAAAATGCTCTTACATGTTTTCCAAGGGCCCAGCCTGATTTTTGCGTGCAGAATAAAACAACAGGAGAATATGGGATCAGCCAGAGACATCGCGCGCTGCGTCGTCCAGGGACGCGTCGCTCGCATCGTCATCACCTTCGTTGGAATCGTCACCGCCGTTGGCGACGCCCCCATCTCTATCGTTGACCACATCACCTTCGTTTGCGACGACCACCACCCCATCGTTCTCCAAGGTGAAGGCCCTGACCAACGCGTCGACATGGTCCTCTACCGAACGTGCCAAGTCACCCCAGGCGGCAATGGGCACAGGAGCAATGGCGGCATCAAAGTCGATGTTGGGGTCGGCGTTCAGAAGGTGGTTGAAGACACAGTTGAAGGCGCGCTGAAGCAGGCCAGGACCCCTCTCCTCCACAAGCTTCCGAGATCTGGAAGATTGAGCCTCCAGGCGCGTCACCACCTCAGTGAAGAAGGTTAGGTGGCTGGCGTAGTCACTTGAGTGAGGGACCAGGGCGTTCTCGTCGCAGATATAGCCCAGGGCAGTGTTGGCCTTGTTCCGAAGGTCTTGAAGCATAGGAGCATGCTCGCGCTCCAGTGTTCGGCATTGAAGCACTTCCTCTCTGTTTGGCCGAGCGATGGCCTCGGTCTCGTCAATTCGTCTCCGGAGGGAAAGCAGCTCGGCGCGGGCGGAGGCGAAGTCCGCCTGTGCCGTAACCAGGGCGGCGGTTGTGGCCTCCGCATGCCTCTGGCCTCGTCCAACCTGGGCCTGAGGGCGGCGGCCCTGCCCGCACCCTCCTGTTCGGCGAGCTCCAGCCTTAAGCCATACCTGCCCTCTAGATCAGCACGTACCACGCCCACCCGGCGATTGATCTCCTCCTCGAATCTGGCCTCGCGGGCCCTGACGGCATCTTCAGGTTGAGCGACTTGACGCTCCCTCGTCTTCAGTCGCTCGAGCTCAAGGCTGCGCTCCACGGCCTCCAGGGCCAGCGTCTCCTCGCGCCGCTGGACCTCCTCTTCCTCCACAGTCGTCCCCCTCATCGACGCAAGGGCGGACCCGCGCGCCGCGACTTGCTGCTCAAGGGACGCGCTCTAGGCCTAGAGCTCCCACGCGCGCTCCTCCGCAGCCTTGCAGCAGCGATCGGCCTCGCGAGCTTCTTCCAAAGCTCGCGAGCGGGCCTCATTGGCAATCTTGAGGGACGCCTCAGCCTCCGCCTTCTCGAGGTCGCAATGATAACGGCCAAGGTTGATGGCCACTCGCAGCTTGCGTCGCTCCTCCACCAACCGAAGACCTGCAGCCTCAAGACGCGAGTCAACACCAGCAAGCTCTTCAACAAGGCGGTTCATCACGCCCATCGCCTCCTAGAAGAGCTCGTGCCAGACCACGCTGCACCCGCGCTCGAGCTCGAACGCTCGACCCACCTTGTCCTCCACCTTGGGGGCTGCGGGTGGAGCATCATGTGGCGCACCACCTCCCGGTTGGGGGCTGGGGGCTGGAATGGCCCCAGGCGCCAGCTGATCCTCGCGAGGGGCCCGAGCCAAACAAGGCCCGCTTCTTGAAGGAGGCTCCAGCATCGAGGCTAGCCATCTACCAACGTGACCAAGGGAGGAGCCATTGGCACGCCTACTGTGCTCCGAGCAAGGCCGCGAAGAAAGGATGGAGAAGGCGCAAGCTCGGGGCACCTTGATGATGGACCAGCTCCCGAGGCTGACCCCACGCCGTGGGCAGCGTCTGAGCCTAAAGCACTGGATCTTGGCGAGTGCGATGGGACAAGAGGGAGCCGCTTCTCTAGAATTTCACTGCCTTAGCAGAAGGGGACCTGAGGGGACAATCGTCAGGAAAGGAAGGCGGCACATAGAAGATCACCAAGATAAGGTACTTACTCGTCGACAGCGATGTACTTCCGTCGCTTCAATGGCCCGAAGATGTTGCTGCCGCTGGGGGATCCCTTCCTCTTGCGGAGCTCCTCGAAGTCCACACAAAGGTGACCAAAGCGCTGGACGTGACGGCCAGCGCACGGCGGAGCCAAAGAAGAACCAACAGGGATAGCCTCAAGGGAGCCTGGCTGTGGCGAACAGCCCGGCTCTTTCTCGCTGCGACCTCCCGAGGCCCTTGGAGCCTCGGCCTCGGGAGCCGCATGCCGCATCTCGTCAGCGACCGGCGCCTCAGGATGGGCATCGCAAGCTCCCTAGGACGATGCCCCTGGATCACCGCTCGGCATGTGCTCCTCGACATCTGAGCAGCCAGCACCTGTCGCCGCTCGCTCCCCCGCACTGTCACCTGGGGCGAGCTCGGCACCGGCGGCGAAGAATGGGACCACCATGATGGGATTCTCATGGGGACCCACCAAGCCAATTTGTCGCAGCCCCCACTCATCAAAGGAAGGCATGTTCGTGGCAAATGTGACCTTGTTCTCGTAGCGGTACAACATGCAGCTTTTCTTGGGCATCTTGTCCGGCAGAGGGACACTAGATAGGACCGTGAGCACCGTTTGCCGCGCAAAGAGAGGGAGCCCCTCCTCCTGAACCCTCATATTGTCTTGTCTGCCGAGCTAGCCCCACATCGGGCCAGAATGGTGCTGAAGCGGAGCAACTCGATGCCTGACGAACTCCCTCACCACCATGGGCGCAGTCACACCAAGGTCCTTCAACCACCGCAGCCTGGCCCAGACAGGGGCAAGACAGGGGCTCGTGAGCTTTTGATGGCCCCAACCGGAGTTTGGGATGGCAGGCCCCACCGGAGCTTGGAGCAGAGGGTTGAGCATGCCAGCATCAACAAACACCGATCACGTGCGGAACTCGCTCACGGATGAAGGGAGCTCGAAGTCGATCCCCATGCAGGAAGCCACAGCTAGGAAGCCCACACACCCTGAGTTCTGCCGGGCACCGGTGAGATGCAGCGAGAAGAAGTGGCGGAGGAGTGCCACAGAGGGGTTGATGCCCACCATGTCCTCACACAGGAAAGCGAAGACGACAAGAAGGGTCGCAGATTGAGGGTCGAGATGGAGCATGTGGATCTGATAGTGCTCGAGCACTGCATTGAAGAAGCCGGAGAAGGGAGGAAGCAGGCCATCCCAGAGGGCGTCAATGAAGATCGGAACCTTGGTGACTGCCCGGGCCATGCTGGCGCAAGATGCAGGCCATGCCGGCGTCTCTCCCCACTCGTTGAAGGTGGAGGCGAGCATGGGGCGCACCTTGCCCATGGCCTCGTCGTTGAGCACCCTAGGCCATCTGAGCGCCGGCTCGAAGGATGGGTACGCAGTTGGCGAGGGCAGAGGTTTCTTCCCCTTTTCGGCTTGCTTCGGCGCCATGGCGGTGAAGCGAGCGGAGTGCTAGTCGGATTGAGGAGGCGGAGCAGGGCGTCGAGGAAGCAGGAGATTGGAAGATTGGAAGAACCAGGCGCGGACAGGGAAGAATAACTGTGCAAGAAGCGGGGCCGCATAGCTAGGCGAATTCAAGGGTAGCATGGGGAAGCGGACACGCCCATGTCCAATCAACCGCCACGCATCAACCAAGGCCGCAGGCTTTTGGGGCCCGCGGTGCTCCGAACTTGACCCTTGGGTTCGCCGCGAAGCCAAGCCCGAGCGCATCTTGGGCCCGGGGGCTACTGTCGGCGTTCTGGGAACGGGGGTCCCCAGACTTGCCTGCCTACGGCCCGCGGCGTGGCTGAGCCAGGAGGCCGTATGGCCCATCTTCACCAGCAAAGCATCCAAGACCCTCGCGAGGGGCCAAGCCTCGCGAGGCGGACGACGCAAGACCTCCTCCGAAGTGGCCTGGATATTAAAGCTCACGAGGAGCGGAGATATCAAGGCGAGGCGAACCTCACGAGGCTCTTTTGACGTGAGCCACGACGACCGACACCAGGCGGGCGCCAGCGCGCGCAGCGTCCTTGTTTCCCGTTTGGTGCAAAGGGGTCAAGTGCAGCCGCGGAGTACTGAGGCCTTAGGCGAAGGTTTCCTTTTCGGTGCAACAAGACCAAGGCCATGGACTACAAGACGGAGGTAATCGTGGAGCCCAAGACAGCGTCACCACCAGAGCTGTGTGGAGGCGAAGACCGCTTTTGTCAGGATAGCTTGTACTAGCTGTCCCCCTTCAAATTAGCCCGCCATTGTTGGCTCCCTTCCCGCTCGATATTTGGGAAGAGGACCAGGGCCTCTATAAATAGGACTAGCCACCACCTTAGAGGGGGGGGGGGGGGTCATTTAGGCCACCCCCACACACACAAGCTCATCGAGCTCAAGAACACCTCAACCTCAGGAGGCTGTTCTCCCCTTGTACTGTTCATCATCGGCCCAAGAGGCAATCCACAACCACCACACTGGAGTACGGTATTACACCACAACTGTGGCCTGAACTAGTATAAACCTAGTGTCTTTCTGTGTTGTGAGTTCATCGAGTTCGTCCGCAAGATCTTAGCGAGCTAGAGCTTAGACCGGTAGGAGGGAAAGACTTCGCGCGTGCCCCAGTGTTCGAACCTTAAGGGTTAGCCAGAGCCCCACATCGGATAGTTCTGATGATTCTAGAGCGTCCTGATTTCAAAAGCCTCAACTCTGCTGATGTTATGGAAAGACTGAACACTCACGAAGAACAAGAAGAAGAGAAGAGAGATCTGTATGGCTCAACTCAACGCATAAATCATGCTCTCAAAGTTGTGGTTGATTCCTCCTCAGATAGAAATGCCGAAGAAGAAACAAATAATCTAGAACGACTTACTAAAGATGTTGCACCGATCATGAAATGATTCCAACGTTTCCACAAGAAGAGCCGGTTCCAGAAAAGAATTCAAGCAACTATAGGGGTTCAAAATCTTCAAAACCTACTGGAGAATACACCTTTTTCAAGCGCAAAATCCTGGACACTGCATTTCGTACTGCCTTTACAGGGAAGCTGAAATTCGTGCTAGTCGGAGATATGATTTGGGTAACTATCGAGCAAAAATCAATATGAAGAATTATGACTCCGATGATGAGAAGAAAACGAAGAAATTCTTCAAGAAGAAAGACAACTCCACCTCAAAGTCATCTTCTAGATCTTCCTGAAAGAATCCTTCCAAGTCCTCCTCCAACTGCAAGAATACCTCTCACAAGGGCAAGGCCTGCATTGGCAAGGAGATGGATTCTGAAGAAGAATAATCGTCTGCTTCCGAAGAAGAAAATGAGTCAGATGAGGATTTCGACCCAGGCATGGCTGGCATAGCATGTGCCTCTTCCCCGGTGACAAATTTCTTTGGGAACCCGTCAAGCGATGATTAAACTCCTGCCTACTGCTTCATGGCCAAGGCCTCGAAAGAAAAGGTACCCTCTAAACATTAGAAGATTCACTCTAGTTATCAATGTTCTTCTGATGAGGATGACATTGCTAAGTTGATCAAGATTACCAACATAAAACAAAATTCTCTTGAGAAAATTGATAAAACCCTTAGGAAGTCTGAAGGGTTGTCGGTTGAGGAGATGGAGAAGAACCAGTTGTTGATCGAAGAGTAATCCACACTCAAGTTATGAATGGATGAACTCACAATCCGTCATGATTTTCTCTCAGTAGAGCATGAGAGATTGGCCTATGATTTCCTGAGAAAGAAATAGGAACTCGAGGCACTGAGAGGGGCTCATGAAGACTTGTTGAGAGAAAATTCTCTTCTCACCCAACAACTCAAGGAAAAACATGAAGTGTTTGAGCCACCATGTTTAAAATGCCTTGAACGAAACAATTCTGAATCTAATGTTGAATCATCTGTGACTGCTAACCCCTCAATCGAGGAAAATAGTTTTGTTTTTGATGAAAATGCTAGGTTGAAGGATCTTCAGAGAGGAATGTTCAAATATCTCAAAGGACACCAAACCCTTTCGATGTTCTGAAGAAATATATTCTTCACAAAAATCCCAGAAAGGAAGGCATCGGTTTTGAAAGGAAACCGAATGAAAATGGCACTTACTAGTAACCAGATCAATATCCTCAGACTGTGTGGTTCCTGCAAAGAGCAAAATGCTCGACCCAGCATTACTTTCGGGATATAACTCTCCTATTCCTGAATATCCTGATGATGCTTCCGTGGACAACTATTATCTGTTCAAAGATCATCATTGTGAGACTGTTGCTCGCTATGTTGGACTAAACAGCAGAAATGCCCCCCCCCCCCAAAGAAAGCCATTTGGGTGCCAAAGAAAAATGTTGATGGTGCCTGTTTCTACTTGACTAACCATCCAGGCACAAAGAATTCGACAGAATGAATATATGCATACAGGATACAATCACCAAGCTCATTCATCTGGAAAGAATTTCAATGCTTACTCTTTCAATTACTCTCACTCCTCATTGAGCAACAACTATGCTTATCGAAAGAAATCATATCCTGCTAGTTCATTTGTTTTGAAGCCACCTGCAAAGATGTGTGTGGTTAAGAAAGCCTAATTCTTCTGCAGGACTATATCTCCGGGTGCACTGAATGGATAATGGACAGTGGATGCACTAGTCATATGACCGGAGACAACTCGTTGTTTGTCGACCCCAATTTAACTGCTTCTCCTTTGAAGTATATCACTTTTGGTGACAACAACAAGGGAAAGGTAATTGGCCTAGGTAAAATTTCTATATCCAAGGAGAAATCTATTGATGATGTGCTACTTGTTTAATCTCTTGGATTCAATCCTATGTCAGTTGGCAAGCTATGTGATTTAGGCATGCTTGTTTTATTATCTATATCCAAATGCATTATCTTCATGGCCTCTGACCATTCCTTTGTCTTTGAGGGAATTAGAAAGGGTGATCTTTATATTGTGGGTTTCTCTAAGGGTCCCTTAGTCCAAACATGTTTGCTTGCAAAAGCAACCGAAGGATGGTTGTGGTACCATAGACTTGTGCACGTGGGCATGACAAATTCGCGGATCCTGGTGAAGAAAATCCTCTCTGTGGCATTCCTGATGTGAAATTGAACAAGAATCGTCTCTGTGTGGCCTGTGAAGCTAGTAAATTGCCTAATAAACATCATTCATCCAAGACAGCTATGACAACAACAAGACCACTTAAAATTCTTCATACGGATTTATTCAGTACTCAAAATTATGCAAGCTTCGTGGAAGCCATTATGGTCTGGTTATTGTTGATGATTTATCTCGATACACTAGGGTGTTCTTCCTCGAAGACAAGACTTGTACTCAATATATCTCCAAAAACTTCGCTAAGAAGGCACATAATGAATATGATGTGCAAATTAAGCATGTCAGAAGTGAAAATGGAATTGAGGTCAAAAATACTCGCATTGCTGAATTTCTCGATGATCATGGTATCACTCATGAGTTCTCTGTTGCATACGCTCCTCAATAGAATGGAGTTGTTGAACGAAGGAACAAAACTCTCATTAAAATGGCAAGAACAATGCTCAGTTAGTACAAAACTCCCATTCGCTTTTAGGCTAATGCCATTATCACCGCTTGTCATGTTATCAATCATGTTTATCTTCACATGTTCCTTAAGAAAACTTCATATGAGCTTATCACTGGCAATAAACCAAATGTTTCTTATCTACGTGTTTTTGGTGCACCTTGTTACATTCTTGATATGAATCATTCTTCTAAGTTTGCACCTAAGGCACATGAAGGTTTTCTTCTCGGTTATGGCTCAAACGCGCATACTTATCAAGTTTATAACTCTCACCATATGAAAGTTATGGAAATGTTAGATGTGAGGTTTGATGAATCTAACGGCTCTCAAAAGGAGCACTTGCCGAACATGATAGATGTACCGCTGATATTGGATGCTATTCGGCAAATGGCCATTGGGAGCGTCAAACCTGTTGAAGAAAATGCACCTGAGTCATCTGATGATGATGCCCCCATGACTCGAAGCAGAACTCATCAAGCCACTACCGAAGCAAATGCTCCTCTAAATGGAAAAGGAAATCAAAATTCAAATGCCGAACAAAATGGCAATCCTGAATGGAATGATGACAAAAATGCTGATGCTGATAATAATGACCATCACAAAGAAAATGCTCATCCTCATGTGGCAAAAGTCGAGTTGATCCAGCACTAATTCTCGATGAAATTGAGTATCTAGGTTATCAACCCACAACTCGTTCGCACACACGTTCGGCTAACTACTGTGGTAGTTCCTCCTTTTTCATTGGTAGAACCTACCAAATGTGAAGAAGCCATGAATGATCCGGATTGGATGAATGCCATGCAAGAGGAGTTGGTGCAATTCAAATTGAATAATGTATGGGAACTGGTTGACAAACTGAATCCCAAGAAGCACAATATCATCGGCACAAAATGGATTTTAGACACCAAGCAAGATGATAATGGTATTGTGGTGAAAAACAAAGCACGACTTGTTGCTCAAGGGTACACTCATGTAGAAGGTATCGATTTCGGCGAAACTTATGCTCTTGTTGCACGCCTTGAGGCAATTTGCATTCTTCTCACTTATGCAAACTACAATGATATCTTGCTATATCAAATGGATGTGAAAAGTGCTTTCCTCAATGGTGAAATTGATGAGGAAGTTTATGTCAGACATCCACCTGGCTTTGAACACCTTGAGTATCCGAACAAAGTTTCCAGGTTGAAGAAAGTGTTATATGGGCTAAAGCAAGCCCCTCGAGCTTGTTATGACACCCTGAAGTTGTTTTTGCTCGACAAAGGCTTAAGCCAGGATCCATAGATCTTACATATTTCACTCGTGCAATTGACAATGATTTATTCGTTTGTCAAATATATGTGGATGATATTATCTTTTGATGTACTAACAATTATTGTAGCTTAATTGGAATTTGGGAAAAAGATGTCCAATAAATACCAAATGTCCATCATGAGTGAACTCAAATTCTTTCTCGGACTGCAAATACGTCAACAAGCGAATGGTATCTTCATTTCTCAGGCAAAATATCTGAAGGAGTGCCTGAAGAATTTCAAAATGCAAGATTCCAAAATGAAGGGCTATAAAACTCCAATACCCATGAATGGTAAGCTAACTGCAAATGTGTACAGTAAGGATTGTGATTAGAAAGCCAATCTTTCGATGATTGGACCTCTTATTTACCTATGTGCATCCAGACCTGACATTACGGTTTTTTTGACAGAATGACAGTTGGGGGAAGACCCCTACTGTTTTTTTCATATATGTATATAAATGGGAGGTTTACATAGACATATCAGCTACTTTACATATTTTTGCAAAATCCACACACATGGTGTGATTGCACATCCAAACCAGAATTAGAGAGAAGGTTATACAATAGAGGTACAGAAAGTGATCAGATCAGCTCTATGTGTTGCCTTAATCCTATGTTGGAGTAAAATCAGATATTCTTTGAGGTGTTTGAGCTAAGAGTCCACACTAGGAGCCAGTCCCCTAAAGTGCTTGTTGTTTCTCTCTTTCCATATGCTCCAAGCCGTGGTCAACAATGTTTCATAGAAGAAGGGGTTCGGCCAGGTGTCTTTTGTGGCTTGGAGGAGAGTGAGGCGGCATTGAAATGCCGGCCAGTCAATGTGTAGCCTAGCCCAACATCTCTGACTAAAAGAACATGTTAAGATCATGTGGTCCACTGTCTCCTCAATGTGCTGGCCGCAGAGGATGTCGTTGAAGTTGTTTCCAATATTGTAGTGTCTCCTCTTCAGCATGTTGCGCGTGTTGAGCCTCTCATGAAACAAGAGCCAACCAAACACTTCCATTTTCATAGTGCACTTGGACTTCCAAAGTTGACCGAATGCAGGATGCGTCTCCCCGTCTCTAAAGTACTTGTTATAATAGTCCTTTGGTTTGTAAAGCGTGGATCCCCAAGAATAGTGACAAACATCATGCAGTGATGTTGATGGAGAAATCCACGTTGGTTGTGACTGAATATCATGGATTTCAACAAGTCCTGGGGTGAGACTGGAAGGTTAAAGGTTTCATGCAGGTCCATAGTGGCCATTGCATCTGCAACAGACAAATCCTCTTGCATGAAAAACGAGTAAGCACGAGGGTGCGAGATATGCAAAACCTCCTCCCTCCAAAGATCTTTCCAGAGAGGGTCGACGTTCTATCAACCAGCTAAACTCGAGAGATTCCTCGATAAATGGGAGTCATCTTTAGGATATCTTTCCACCAGAACGAACCAACCAGGTCAACAACGTGTGGATTCTTGCCAACATAATGATTGTCCCAGAAAAGGTTAAACCAAGGCACATCTTGTCTGTTAAAGAATTTGTGTAAGAATTTTAGTAACAAGGCCTCATTGTGGATTTTCAAGTTGATCACCCCTAAACCTCCTTTTTTCTTGGGTCTACAGACCATATCCCAAGGATCCAAGGAGTTACATTTGTCACCCTGTTCAGTTTTTTTGGTCTAGAGGCATTTGCGTCTAATCTTATCAAGGATCTCGATGAGCTCGAGTAGAAATTTGAGTGTGCACATGGAAAACACCACAAGAGACGTGACCGAGGCATTCAACCAAGAGAGCTTGCCACCGTACGACATCATTGCAATGGTGGGTGTAAGTTGCCTTTCCAATCTGCAAACCAGAGGCATAAACCCTTGGATCGAGGGTCGAGTAGTGCCTAGAAGGAGGCCAAGGTAAGTGAATGGCATCGAGCCAACTGCACACCCAAAGATTCTACGAAGATTGGTCATGACAGTCTCGTCAAGGTTGATCAGGATCATCGTGGATTTGTGGAAATTAATCTTGAGACCAATGGAGGAAGCATAGTCAGACAGGATCTACTTAACTAGAGTAGCTTGACATGTGCATGTAGGGAGGACAATGAGCGTGTCATATGCGTATTGAAGGACTGGATAATCAGTTTTCCCAATGCAAGGAAACGGGAGGTCAAGTCTGCCTTGTCGGAAAGCGAGGACAAAGATTAGTGGCAAAAGCGTGTCCCCTTGCCTAACCCCACATCTGCATGGGAATTGTCGGCCGGGCATGCCATTAAGGAGAAAGGATGATCGGCCAGAAGAGAAGAGTCAATTAATCCAGGAAATCCAACGATCGTTAAAACCCATATGACGCATGATATTAATCACGGGCTCATGCGCGACTGTATCGAATGCATTGGTGAAGTCGAGCTTGAGTAGAATTTTTCCCGACCAGAAGCATGGCATTCATGAATATAGTGGTAGGCCCATGCAAGGCAGCCCTAGATGCTTCTCCCCTTGAGGAAGCCTTATTGGTTGCGGCGCACGAGCTATAATATGATGCGTTGCAGTCGATTGGCTAGTAGCTTCGTCAGCAGTTTCAGACAGCAATTAAGCAGGGTGATTGGTCTATAGTCATTGACTAATTTAGGTGAGTTTACATTGGGGATCAGGGTAATGAGACCATCATTGATGCTAGTGATGTCAAGATTCCTGAGGGAGTCCTGGATTAGGGGGTCTCCGGACAGCCGGACTATATCCTTTGGCCGGACTATTGGACTATGAAGATACAATATTGAAGACTTCGTCCCGTGTCCGGATGGGACTCTCCTTGGTGTGGAAGGCAAGCCAGGAAATACGAATATGAAGATATCCTCCCTTGTAACCGACTCTGTGTAACCCTAGCCCCCTCTGGTGTCTATATAAACCAGAGGGTTTAGTCCGCAGGACAACATATACAATCATACCATAGGCTAGCTTCTAGGGTTTAGCCTGTACGATCTCGTGGTAGATCAACTCTTGTAATACTCATATCATCAAGAACAATCAAGCAGGACGTATGGTATTACCTCCATCAAGAGGGCCCGAACCTGGGTAAACATCGTGTCCCCTTCTTCCTGTTCCCATCTGCTTTAGACGCACAGTTCGGGACACCCTACCCGAGATCCACCGGTTTGACATCGACAATTCCCTTCATAGAATTGCAAGCAAAGAGAGTAGAAATCATGCTTGATAATCGGCCAACAGGCTTTGAGAAAAGCTCCACTGAAACCATCAGGACCAGGGGCACGATCAGGAGGCATTTCCTTGATAACTCCATCAATTTATTCCGGAGTGAATGGCTCAGTAAGAAGATCAAGGTTGCTTGCGCGCAGGATTATAGAAGGTAAGTCAAACTTCATGTCACACAGCATAGTGGTCCCCAATCTAGTTTTGTATGTGGAGTGTAACAGTGCTTCTTTACAAGGGTGATGATCAACCAATTGATCGTCATCAGTGCGGAATGAGGCAATGTTGTCCTTACAAAATCTTTCTGTGGCAATAGCTGTTGGGAACGTAGTAATTTTAGAAAATTTCCTATGCACACGCAAGATCATGGTGATGCATAGCAACGAGAGAGGAGAGTGTTGTCTACGTACCCTCGTAGACCGTAAGCGGAAGAGTTAGCACAACGCGGTTGATGTAGTCGTACGTCTTCATGATCCGAACCGATCAAGTACCGAACGTACGACACCTCCGAGTTCAGCACACGTTCAGCCTGATGACGTCCCTCGAACTCCGATCAAGCCGAGTGTTGAGGGAGCGTTTCGTCAGCACGGCAGCATGGTGATGATGTTGATGTTCTACCGACGCAGGGCTTCGCCTAAGCACTGCTACAGTATTATCGAGGTGGACTATGGTGGAGGGGGGCACCGCACACGGCTAAGAGACGATCAACTTGATCAACTTGTGTGTCTAGAGGTGCCCCCCTGCCCCTGTATGTAAAGGAGCAAGGGGGGAGCCGGCCGGCCTAGGAGGAGGGCGCGCCAAGGAGGGAGTCGTACTCCTACCGGGAGTAGGACTCCTCCTTTCCTCGTTGGAGTAGGAGAGAAGGAAAGAGGAGGAGAGGGAGAAGGAAAAGGGGGCTGCACCTCTTGTCCAATTCGGACTAGAGGGGGGGCGCAGGCCTCCTTCCTTTTGGCCTCTCTCCTCTATTCCCGTATGGCCCAATAAGGCCCATATACTCCCCGTCGAATTCCCGTAACTCTCCGGTACTCCAAAAAATACCCGAATCACTCGGAACCTTCCCGAAGTCCGAATATAGTCATCCAATATATCGATCTTTACGTCTTGACCATTTTGAGACTCCTCGTCATGTCCCCGATCTATTCCGGGACTCCGAAATCCTTCGGTACATCAAAACATATAAACTCATAATATAAATGTCATCGTAGCGTTAAGCGTGTGGACCCTATGGGTTCGAGAACTATGTAGACATGACCGAGACACGTCTTCGTTCAATAACCAATAGCGGAAATTGGATGCTCATATTGGCTCCTACATATTCTACGAAGATCTTTATCGGTCAGACCGCATAACAACATACGTTGTTCCCTTTGTCATCGGTATGTTACTTGCCCGAGATTCGATCGTTGGTATCTCAATAACTAGTTCAATCTCATTACCGGCAAGTCTCTTTACTCGTTCCGTAATACATCATCCTGCAACTAACTCATTAGTTGCAATTCTTGCAAGGCTTAAGTGATGTGCTTTACCGAGATGGCCCAGAGATACCTCTCCTACAATCGGAGTGAAAAATCCTAATCTCGAAATACGCCAACCCAACAAGTACCTTCGGAGACACCTGTAGAGCACCTTTATAATCACCCAGTTACGTTGTGACGTTTGGTAGCACACAAAGTGTTCCTCCGGTAAACGGGACATGCATAATCTCATAGTCATAGGAACATGTATAAGTCATGAAGAAAGCAATAGCAACAAACTAAACGATCAAGTGCTATGCTAAAGGAATGGGTCAAGTCAATCACATCATTCTCCTAATCCCATTAATCAAATGACAACTCATGCCTATGGTTAGGAAACATAACCATCTTGGATCAACGAGCTAGTCAAGTAGAGGCATACTTGTGACACTCTGTTTGTCTATGTATTCACACATGTATTATGTTTCCGGTTAATACAATTCTAGCATGAATAATAAACATTTATCATGATATAAGGAAATAAATAATAACTTTAGTATTGCCTCTAGGGCATATTTCCTTCAGTCTCCCACTTGCACTAGAGTCAATAATCTAGTTCACATCGCCATGTGATTTAATACCAATAGTTCAGATCACCATGTGATTAACACCCATAGTTCACATCAACATGTGACCAACACCCAAAGGGTTTACTAGAGTCAATAATCTAGTTCACATCGCTATGTGATTAACACCTAAAGAGTACTAAGGTGTGATCATGTTTTGCCCACATTCAGATCTGTAAATATTTTGCAAATTTCTATGTTAACAATGCTCTGCACAGAGCTACTCTAGCTAATTGCTCCCACTTTCAATATGTATCCAGATTGAGACTTTGAGTCATCGGGATCAGTGTCAAAACTTGCATTGACGTAACCCTTTACGACGACCCTTTTGTCACCTCCATAATCAAGAAACATATCCTTATTCCACTAAGGATAATTTTGACCAATGTCCAGTGATCTACTCCTAGATCACTATTGTACTCCCTTGCCAAACTCAGGGCAGGGTATACAATAGGTCTGGTACACAGCATGGCATACTTTATAGAACCTATGGCTGAGGCTTAGGGAATGACTTTCATTCTCTCTCTATCTTCTTCCGTGGTCGGGTTTTGAGTCTTACTCAACTTCACACCTTGTAACACAGGCAAGAACTCCTTCTTTGACTGTTCCATTTTGACCTACTTCAAAATCTTGTCAAGGTATGTACTCATTGAAAAACTTATCAAGCGTCTTGATCTATCTCTATAGGTCTTGATGCTCAATATGTAAGAAGTTTCACCGAGGTCTTTCTTTGAAAAAACTCCTTTCAAATATTCCTTTATGCTTTGCAGAATAATTCTACATCATCTCCGATCAACAATATGTCATACATATACTTATCAGAAATGTTGTAGTGCTGCCACACACTTTCCTATAAATACAGGCTTCACCGCAAGTCTGTATAAAACTATATGCTTTGATCAACTTATCAAAGCGTATATTGCAACTCCGAGATGCTTGCACCAGTTCATAGATGGATCGCTGAAGCTTGCATATTTTGTTAGTACCTTTAGGATTGACAAAACCTTCTGGTTGCATCATATACAACTCTTCTTTAATAAATCCATAAAGGAATGCAGTTTTGTTTATCCATTTGCCAAATTTCATAAAATGTGGCAATTGCTAACATGATTCGGACAGACTTAAGCATAGATACGAGTGAGAAACCCTCATCGTAGTCAAAACCTTGAACTTGTCGAAAATCTTTTTCTACAATTCTAACTTTGTAGACAGTAACACTACTATCAGCATCCGTCTACCTCTTGAAGATCCATGTCACAGCCCCAGTTCAGCCCTTGATTGACTTTGCTTGCATCCATGCATCATGTTAAATTTCATGAAACTTGAAATGGGGATGATCAAACCCCTAGCACCAAAGCAATGCAAATAGGCCCAACTTTAAATATTTTCAATGAACCAAATATGCCCTTAAAAATGTTCATCATTTTTGGTTCTGGCTAAAACCTCTGCCAAAAATGGGTTCATAAATTTTGGAGCCATTTTGGATTTTTGAATTAAGACATAACTATTTGCATTTGGGCATTTAAAATACTATAAATACTTTTAAATGCCCAAATACTTTTGAAAGTAATTTTAGGTTGTTGGGAGTAATTCCAAAGGTGCCTATGATTATTTTCAGGATTTTCTAAAATGGATTAGTATTTCTACTAATTCAAAACAAACGACAGAGAATTAAATAAATAGAAAACAGAAACTAAATAAGAGAGAGAGAGAAGGACTAACCTAGCACTTACCTCGGCCCACCTACCTGTTGCCAGCCCAACTTCACCGGCCCAGCCCACCTGGCCCCTCCCCTGTCATCTTCCTCCTTTGCCAAGAGGATGGGCGTGTGCCCGTGGTGCGCCAGCACGCGCACGGCAACCGACGGCCACCTCCTGCTTGCCGCCTCGCCCTGGCCCTCCTTGGCGCTGCCACGCACTCCCCTCGACCCTCTGGACTTCTCCCCTCCTCGCAGCTCTCGCCCCTCCCCTCTCTGCTCTCTTCCCGAGCGACCCCGTCGCCGTCGTCCATTGCGGCCGTGCCCACCAAGCCTCCCTCACCTATCTAGCCTGGCCATAGGCTCCGCCTCATCACCACACGTTGATAAGCCAACGACCACGACTGCGGGAGCCCTTCGTCGTCGGCATCTTCGTCATCTTCAAGCTTCGGCACCGATGACCGCCGCCGTCGATTTTCTTGCTCCAGCTCCTCCCTGACCATGCCGTGCTTCTCCACCGAATCACGGTGAGCCGCTGACCCGTTCCCCTCTTCTCCCCATGTCGTTCGCCCACTCTAGCTGCTGTTTCCGCCGGACCCGAGAGCTCCTCACCGCCGTTCATGAAGCCACCGTGGCTAGAGCCGGCGCCGCTCACGTCTGAGCATCCCATCGTGCTCAGCACGGCTCCAGAAGTTCGTAGACACCAACACCTCCCCCTACCGTGCACCGTAGCGCCTAACCCGCTAACGCCGAACTCCGACCACCGCCGCGAGCTTCGTTCCGGCGAGCTCCAGCGCCCCCGCAGCCACCCACCTGCTCCTCTGGATGCGAGAGAGCACGGGCTACGCCCCGGTGGTCTCCGCGAGTCCATCCGCCGCCTGTAGCACTAGTCCGGCGAACCTCCGTCGTTGGTTGAGGTCGTCGGCGGCCTAACCCCGGCCGGCCGACGTGTCAAGTCAGGCTAAACTAATTAGGTCACTAACTACCCAACCTAGTGACCGACGTATGGGCCCCACGCCCTTAACTAATAGCAGTTTAATTTCTGTTTAGTTTTACTTAATCCCGTGTGGACCCCACGTGTTAGCTTTGACTTTGGTCAAGTCAACGTTTACCGGGCCCACCTGTCAGTGACCCTGGCCAGCACCGTGTCACTGACCAGTGGGACCCATTGGTCAGTTTTGACCCAGAACAGCTCAGTTGACCTGTTGATGTCACACAGACATCATGCTGACGCAATAAGTCATTTCTAGATTAAAAATAATTCAGAAAATAGCCTAAACTTCTAAAATTCTTAGAAATTCAACTGTAACTCCAAATGAAATAAATTATATATGAAAAATTATCAAAAAAATCCAAAGAATCTGATTATGGCATTATCATGCATGTTTGAACAACTTATGCCTGCTGATCAGGTCAAATCAAATAAGTGGCATTTAAATAATCACATATGGAGTTGAATTTGAGTCTTTGGTTGAAACCAACTTCATTTAATCTGGTTTTAGTTGCATTAGCTCAAATCACAACATATTGACATGTCATGATCATGCATCATAATGTGCATTGCATTGATTGTATTCTTTCAGTGTTGGCCAGTGATTGTTCCCCCCTCAGTAGACGTATGTTTCGACGATGTGATCAATGACACCGATGAAGAGTTATACTATCTTCAGAAGTGCCAGGCAAGCAAACCCCATTGTTCATTCTGATACAATCCCAATCTCTCGCTCCTGCTCTCTTTTACTGCATTAGGACAACAACGTTTCAACTGTTACATGCTGTGGTAGCTGAACCCCTTACCCTCTGCATGACCCATCATTGCCACAGTAAATAGATAAAACCCACTAGCACGAGTAGGAGTTCTTTGAGCCCTGATGTGCCTACTCATTCATGCTTGTTTGTCATGCCTGCTATTGCATAGAGTTGTGTCAGGTCTGATTCATCAGGAATGAATTGGAGGTGTGTGAACATGTCCTACTGTGTGTGAGCTAAGTGTGTGAACACGTTTTGGTAAAGGTAGCGGTGAGAGACCATGTAGGAGTACATGGTGGGTTGTCTCATTGAAACCGTCCTCAGGAACTGAGTTCTGTGTATGTGATCCATGAACAGCTACTACCACTCATTGGGATCCTTAATTGACCCTCTCGGCTTCTTAATCACCCTAGTACTCTGTCCAGGAGTTGCAACTAGTTTCTGGTGTTTGTAGGTTATGTGTTGGCGGCCGTGCGTAGCGCTGACCCTAGGGGTGGGCTATGTTGCGGTAGATACACCGTGGCATGGTGTACCGGGCGCCCGTTTCTAGATAATCTGATGCATTTGCAAGTTCCTTCTTCCCGTTTCTGATGTCCTTTTGGGCCAGATTAAGCACACTAAATGGTCTGTTGAGGTACTCCATTGCCTTGACATATATGTTGGAGCTAGTATTATGACCCTAGGCATCTTAGAGAACCACCCAGTAATATGGCCATGTTTTGTGTTCCCAGTGTGATGATTCTGGCCATTATTCTCAAAAGCATCCCGTGATGCCATGTAGTGGTAGGTATTCTATTCATGGGTTCTTGAACCCGAGATTCACCCTACTTACCTCATGTTGATAGTGTTGCTAGTTCCTTTAGGATATTAGTAACCTTTGCATTAGTCCTCGAGGTCCGTGGTATATCCTTCTTCCAAATACTTTGAACCGCCTATGGCAGAAGTTCTTTGAACCAAAAGATCACAACCAGAGAGCTCTTGATGAGTTCTCCATTCTTCATTGTGAATCTGCCAGTCCTACCTTTCTGCATGGGTTGTCCGAAAGGAATGTTGAGCTTTGCTCGACATACTGATCTATGCATCCACAACTCAGAAAATTAAATGTTCCTTTGAGTTGCCCCTCTTTAGTTGTATTCTGACCCTAGTCCATAAATTGTTGGTCAAGAGTAGTTGTGCATTGATGTTATCGATGCCTGTTATTCATGTGATCCGTCAAGCCATTCTATTCCGGGATGACTAGGAGAAACAAACTCAAGTACCTCATCCATATCTAGGATTGGGTCAAAACAGTTGTATTCCGCAGATCAAAATGCCAATCCAGCTTTTGTTTTGTTCTACCTTGGAGTGTTGCCTCCTTATGTCAGAATTGTCGTGAGAATTGCACCACCTCTTATGAACTCTTGACGCAGTGATACTTCTTACCATCATTTTTCATTCCTCGGTCCCGTGTTGTCGCAACCGGAATGCCGGCAAGTGAACCATGATGTGTGAAATCAATACTCCTAGCAACTAGTTGCTAGGTAGCTAATGGACAATAATTTATTTCTTAGCGTGTTGGTTATTGAATCATCATCCTAAGATTGATCGCGCTACCTAGTCCTTATTTCCTGGTGCACTCTTTGATCAGTGGGTTAGGATTTTTCCAAACCCTTGCTCTTTTGATCATATCGTCCTGCTCTGAAAAGCAAGATTGTTCTCGAGCTTAGTAACATATCGGTGGTTCGTGATTTTCCGAAGATCTTCTCGGAAGTATTACCTGGCTGTCACCTGACCGCTATGTTGAGTTCGTGATCAAGTTGGGTTTCTTATAAATCACCCCTTCTCCAAGAATCTGTGTTGGATATCCCTGAGTTAGTTGGTTGAGCTAAACAACAATTTGGAGAGTTGGAAGATGGAAGCTTTTCTAACTTAGTTCATGTTAAGGCATATCTTGGTGTGTGTGTGTGTGTGTTGAAGATAGATGATATCTTCATCGACTGATCCCCGTGATCAGTTGTTGAACCTATTGTCTTGTCCAAACCCTGATTTGAGTATGGCCTTTCGTCAAATCAAGTTAAAACCAACGATATTCGTAATGTTGTCTTACTCATGGTTGATTCCTCGAGCATACACCATTACATCTCTTGGTCTAACCAATGCTATCACCGTGTTCACATGATGGTGGAAGTCCAGTGATATGGAAATTCCGATGAGTTGTTGTTGAGCCCATCAACAGCATTTTGTCTCCCCCATGATTCCTGTTGAACATCAACCTAGTGTTGGAAACTTTATAAGCAATGCCTTCGTGTTCCGTTCATGAAGCTTATGCTTGGATGGAAGAAGTGACTTCCTCAAATTCATGTGCATTTGGTGCAAGTTGCCGCCGTGAGTTCGAGAAAGATTGTTTTTGTTTCCCCTGTCACCATCCCAAGTCAGTTATGCATGTGGGAATGTATTCTATGGTTTGGTAGATTAATTACCTCCACTCCATATGTATTCCCCAGCACACCAAGCCACTGATTGACTTGTTCATGGCAAAGAAGTCTACGCTTGGGATCTAATCCATGGACTTGCGTAAAGACTTTGAAATCCTTGATGATGGTTCCCCACATGAACTCGATTGTGTTTTACTATAAGACTACTATGTGGTCATGCTCGTCTTGGATAGCGTGTTCACATGTTTGTAGCAGAACCAGCTCATGTTTTGGAGCTTGCTATCGCAGTTCATTCCCTGAGAATCTCGCAACGTCATCTCATGAAATTGTGTTGCAAACCTTCATTTTCCCTTTCTAGACTTGATGAGTCTGGAATATCCTGACACCAACCAGATCTGAATCTCAGGCGGATATGATGGTTGGAGCATTTTCCAAGAACTATAATATTGGTCTCTCGATAACCGGTAAAGTGGATGTCGTGGCCAACACATCTAGTCGGAAGACCTATTATTGTAGTATCTCGATTGAAGAAAGTTGGCCACCTTCCCATGAGGATTTTGTAGGATTTACCTCTGTAGTTAATCCTTACGGATTCTTGAGCTTCCGAACTCCGACCTTTTGCTTTATTTCTAGATATCCAACCATATCTATGAATGGATTACTCTAGCACATCAAGGAGAACATTAGAAGCGGAGTGCTAAATGCCCCTCGGTCGATCGTCCAGATTCGGTTCCCTTAGCTTCGCTAAGGGAAGATCTGAGAAGGTGTTATCTTCCTTTGTATCCGCATCATCCATCACTAGTCATCATGGTAGTATGCCATGTTGCCAGGATCCCTGCCACGGATGTTGGTAGAACCTTGATGAATATGGAAATGTTCAAGTTCTTGAGAGCACGCGCAAACAAATCATCCCTTGCGTTGTCTTCAACAAGGTAGTCCACATCATCCATCCTAGTCCGAGTATGCCATTTACTAGAGCTATCTCAAATGATCAATTGTAAATCGCCTTAAGCTGGTACGAAGAGTTTCAATGATTTGTGGATCAAAAGTAATTCTTTTTGCCACTAAAGGGAACAATTCAACGAGTCACCTTCTCCAAGGTGCCTTGTTATGGGTTCATGACAATTATCTCCTTGCAACATTGAAACCTTGCACCACCTTACCCAAGTGTGGAATTACTACCTACCAACTTGAATCCTCGTCGTCTGATTTCCATCACCTTGATGTGAACTTTGTGTCTCAATTGGGGAGATGTTCCTATGTCTCACTCCATGAGTTGATCCTGAGTTGTTTGATCTTCGAGAAGATCGATCCTTCCAGAGTTTTCCCTTCCCTCTCGTTGTCATGTTGGTTGGAGTTCTCAGAGCAAGACATCGACACAAAGATGGTGATCGAACCAACGTTCTTATGAAGTGCAACCTGGATCGTGAAGATTATGTTAGCTTGTGTTTTCCCCTTCACCTTACCCTACGCTTGAATCTCGGGATGAGATTCTTGTTTAGTGGGGGTGAGCTGTCACAGCCCCAGTTCAGCCCTTGCCTGACTTTGCTTGCATCCATGCATCATGTTAAATTTCATGAAACTTGAAATGGGAATGATCAAACCCCTAGCACCAAAGCAATGCAAATAGGCCCAACTTTAAATATTTTCAATGAACCCAATATGCCCTTAAAAAGATGTTCATCATTTTTGGTTCTGGCTAAAACCTCTGCCAAAAATGGGTTCATAAATTTTGGAGCCATTTTGGAATTTTGAATTAATACATAACTATTTGCATTTGGGCATTTAGAATACTATAAATACTTTTAAATGCCCAAATACTTCTGAAAGTAAGTTTAGGCTGTTGGGAGTAATTCCAAAGGTGCCTATGATTATTTTTAGAATTTTCTAAAATGGATTAGTATTTCTACTAATTCAAAACAAACAACAAAGAATTAAACAAATAGAAAACAGAAACTAAATAAAAGAGAGAGAGAGAAGGACTAACCTGGCACTTACCTCGGCCCACCTACCTATTGCCGGCCCAGCTTCACCGGCCCAGCCCACCTGGCCCCTCCCCTGTCATCTTCCTCCTTTGCCAGGAGGATGGGCGTGTGCCCGCGGTGCGCCAGCACGCGCATGGCCACTGACGACCACCTCCTGCTTGCCGCCTCGCCCTGGCCCTCCCTGGCGATGCCACGCACTCCCCTCGACCCTCTTGACTTCTCCCCTCCTTGCAGCTCTCGCCCCTCCCCTCTCCGCCCTCTTCTCGAGCGACCCCGTCGCCGCCATCCACTGCGGCCGCGCCCACCGAGCCTCCCTCACCTATCTAGCCTGGCCATAGGCTCTGCCTCATCACCACACATCGATAAGCCAACGGCCACGACTGCGGGAGCCCTTAGTCGCCGGCATCTTCGTCATCTTCATGCTTCAGCACCGATGACCGCCGCCGTCGATTTGCTTGCTCCAGCTCCTCCCCGACCACGCCATGCTTCTCCACCAAATCGCGGTGAGCCGCTGACCCATTCCCCACTTCTCCCCATGCCGTTCGCCCACTCTAGCCGCTGTTTCCGCCGGACCCGAGAGCTCCTCGCCGCCGTTCATGAAGCCACCGTGGCTAGAGCGGGCGCCGCTCCCGTCCGAGCATCCCATCGTGCTCAGCACATCTCCAGAAGTTCGTAGACACCAACACCTCCCCCTACCGTGCACCGTAGCGCCTAACCCGCTAACGCCGAACTCCGGCCATCGCCGCGAGCTTCGTTCCGGCGAGCTCCAGCGCCCCCGCAGCCACCCACCGGCTCCTCTGGATGCGGGAGAGCACGGGCTATGCCCCGGTGGTCTCCGCTAGTCCATCCGCCGCCTGTAGCACCAGTCCGGCGAGCCTCCGTCGTCGGTTGAGGTCGCCGGCGGCCTAACCCCGGCCGGCCGACGTGTCAAGTCGGGCTAAACTAATTAGGTCACTAACTACCCAACCTAGTGACTGACGTATGGGCCCCACGCCCATAACTAACAGCAGTTTAATTTCTGTTTAGTTTTACTTAATCCCGTGTGGACCCCACGTGTCAGCTTTGACTTTGGTCAAGTCAACGTTGACCGAGCCCACCTATCAGTGACCCTGACCAGCACCGTGTCACAGACCAGTGGGACCCACTAGTCAGTTTTGACCCAGAACAACTCAGTTGACCTGATGATGTCACACAGACGTCATGCTGATGCAATAAGTCATTTCTAGATTAAAAATAATTCAGAAAATTGCCTAAACTTCTAAAATTCTTAGAAATTCAACTGTAACTCCAAATGAAATAAATTGTATATGAAAAATTACCAGAAAAATCCAAAGAATCTGATTATGGCATTATCATGCATGTTTGAAAAACTTATGCCTGCTGATCAGGTCAAATCAAATAAGTGGCAGTTAAATAATCACATATGGAGTTGAATTTGAGTCTTTGGTTCAAACCAACTTCATTTAATCTGGTTTTAGTTGCATTAGCTCAAATTACAACATATTGACATGTCATGATCATGCATCATAATGTGCATTGCATTGATTGTATTCTTTCAGTGTTTGCCGGTGATTGTTCCCCCCTCGGTAGACGTATGTTTCGACGATGTGATCAATGACACCGATGAAGAGTTATACTATCTTCAGAAGTGCCAGGCAAGCAAACCCCATTGTTCATTCCGATACAATCCCAATCTCTAGCTCCTACTCTCTTTTACTGCATTAGGACAACAACGTTTCAACTGTTACATGTTGCGGTAGCTGAACCCCTTACCCTCTGCATGACCTGTCATTGCCAAAGTAAATAGATAAAACCACTAGCATGAGTAGGAGTTGTTTGAGCCCTGATGTGCCTACTCATTCATGCTTGTTTGTCATGCCTGCTATTGCATAGAGTTGTGTCAGGTCTGATTCATCGGGAATGAATCAGAGGTGTGTGAACATGTCCTACTATGTGTGAGCTAAGTGTGTGAACACATTTTGGTAAAGGTAGTGGTGAGAGGCCATGTAGGAGTACATGGTGGGTTGTCTCATTGAAACCGTCCTCAGGAACTGAGTTCTGTGTCTGTGATCCATGAACAGCTACTACCACTCATTGGGATCCTTAATTGACCCTCTCGTCTTCTTAATCACCCTAGTACTCTGTCCAGGAGTTGCAACTAGTTTCTGGTGTTTGTAGGTTATGTATTGGTGGTCGTGCGTAGCACTGACCCTAGGGGTGGGCTATGTTGCGGTAGATACACCGTGGCACGGTGTACCGGGCGCCCGTTTGGTGTCTCGGGAACCCTGTTCACATCGTTCGGGGCCGTATGTGGAAACCTCGGCCGGACTCCCTGCGGATGGAACCTGGATAGGCGATAAACCTGGACTAGAGACTTAAGTGTTTAGGTAGGCCATGGCTCACACCCTCGCTAGGCTTCCGCTTGAAGGTTGCCGAGATACGTGACGTGTATATGGTGGTAAGTGGTGGGAGCGTGTTTGAAGAAGTACACCCCTGCAGGGTTATCATTATCTATTCGAATAGCCGGATTCCTCGGATATGGAAACTTGGACCCCTTGCATAGTTCATAGACAAGTGAAAGTGGATACCCTAAAACTCGCAAGATAAGCGTGAGTGCTATGGATGGCCTTCTCGTAGGGAGATGGAAGCGGATCCATAGTGGTGAATATGTGGACTCGTGTGCGCCACCTCAAAAGAGTTGCTTGCAGTCGTAGTTCAGGTTAGCCACTGAATCAAAGCTGGCTTGCTGCAGTTGAACTCCACCACCCCCTTTATTGATACCGATGCATATGTAGATACTTCTGATGTAAGTCTTGCTGGGTACATTTGTACTCACGTTTCCCTATTTCATGTTTTTGCAGAGAGATGTCAGTCTCGCTAGTAGTTCCATGTGGACTTTGACGTTTAGCTTGATACCTCAGCTACGATCTTATGCCCTCGGCAGGATCTGGTAGATAGTCAGGCTTCTTAGCCTTCTTCATTTGTAGTTGTCTGTACTCAGACAAGTTAAGCTTCTGCATGTGCTTGTTGCTTGTATGCTCTGTATGTTGGGTCATGAGACCCATGTTTGTAATATCTCGCTCCTCGGAGCCTAATGAATAAATACTTTGAGTCGTAGAGTTATGTTGTGATGCCATGTTGTATGTGCACATATCGAGCATATTGTGTGTATGATTGAAATGCTTGGTATGTGTGGGATCCGACAACCTAGTGGTTTATCCTTGGTAGCCTCTCTTATGGGGAAATGTAGTCTTGTGCTTCCATGAGCCATAGTAGTCTGCTACAGCCCAGTTCACCGGAGACCTGCTAGCCCAGCACTACTGCTCAGGACACTTGACTGGCCGGCATGTGTTTCACTTCGTTCCTGTGTCTATCCCTTCGGGGAAATGTCACGCGGTGACATCCGGAGTCCTGCCTAGCCTGCTACAGCCCGGGTTCTCGGAGTCCTGTTAGCCCAGTGCCACAGCCCGGATCCACACGCTGCTGACCGACATGCTCGATGTGATTCATGTATGCCTGTTCCCATAGGTTACTACCGCTTTGGGTTCACGACTAGCCATGTCGGCCCGGGTTCTCTGTCATATTGATGCTAGCGACACTATCATATATGTGAGCCAAAAGGCGCAAACGGCCCCGAGTCATGGTAAGGCGACACCCATGAGGATACCGTGCGTGAGGCCGCAAAGTGATATGAGGTGTTACCGACTAGATCGATGTGACTTGGAATCGGGGTCCCGACAATCCATTTAATCTCAATGGCTCGCTGATCATTGGGCAAGTCAATCAAAGTCCATACTTTGCTCTCATACATGGATCTCATCTCAGATTTCATGGGCTCAAGCCATTTCGCGGAATCTGGGCTCATCATCACTTCCTCATAGTTCATAGGCTCGTCATGGTCAAGTAACATGACCTCCAGAACAGGATTATTGTACCACTCTGGTGTGGATCTCACTCCGGTTTACCTACGAGGTTCGGTAGTAACTTGATCTAAAGTTACATGATCATCATCATTAGCTTCCCCACTAATTAGTGTAGTAGTCACAGGAACAGATTTCTATGATGAACTACTTTCCAATAAGGGAGCAGGTACAGTTACCTAATCAAGTTCTACTTTCCTCCAACTCAGTTCTTTTGAGAGAAACTTCTTCTGTAGAAAGGATCCATTCTCACCAACGAATATCTTGCCTTCGGATCTGTGATAGAGGGTGTACCCAACATTTTATATTGGGTATCCTATGAAGATGCACTTCTCCGATTTGGGTTTGAGCTTATCAGGTTGAAACTTTTTCACATAAGCATTGCAACCTCAAACTTTAAAAAACGACAGCTTAGATTTCTTACCAAACCATAGTTCATACGATGTCGTCTCAGTGGATTTAGATGGTTCCCTATTTAACGTGAATGTAGCTGTCTCTAATGCATAACCCCAAAATAATAGCGGTAAATCAGTAAGAGACGTCATAGGTCGCACCATATCTAATAAAGCACGGTTACGAATTTTAGACACACCATTACACTGTGGTGTTCCAGGTGGAGTGAGTAGTGAAACTATTTCACATTGTTTTAACTGAAGGTCAAACTCATAACTCAAATATTTTACTTCTGCGATCATATCGTAGAAACTTTTATTTTGTTACGATGATTCTCCACTTCACTCTGAAATTCTTTGAACTTTTCAAATGTTTCAGACTTGTGTTTCATTAAGTATATATACCCATATATGCTCAAATCATCTGTGAAGGTCAGAAAATAACGATACTTGCCGTGAGCCTTAACACTCATCGGACCGCATACATCAGCATGTATTATTTCCAATAAGTCAGTTGCTCGCTCCATTGTTCCGAAGAACGGAGTCTTAGTCATCTTGCCCATGAGTCATGGCTCGCAAGCATCAAGTGATTCATAATCAAGTGATTCCAAAAGTCCATCAACATGGAGTTTCTTCATCCGCTTTACACCAATATGACCTAAACGGCAGTGCCACAAATAAGTTGCACTATCATTATTAACTTTGCATCTTTTGGCTTCAATATTATGAAAAATGTGTATCACCACGATCGAGATCCAACAAACTATTTTATTGGGTGTATGACCATAGAAAGTTTTATTCATGTAAACAGAACAACAATTATTCTCTAATTTAAATGAATAACCATATTGCAACAAACTTGATCAAATCATATTCATGCTCAATGCAAACACTAAATAACTATTATTTAGTTTCAACACTAATCCTGAAAGTATAGGGAGTATGCGATCATGATCATATCAATCTTGGAACCACTTCCAACACAAATCGTCACTTCACCCTTAACTAGTCTCTGTTCATTCGCAACTCCCATTTCGAGTTACTACACTTTAGCAACTGAACCAGTATCAAATACTGAGGGGTTGGTACGAACACTTGTAAAATACACATCAATAATCTGTATATCAAATATACCTTTGTTCACTTTGCCATCCTTCTTATCCGCAAAATACTTGGGGTAGTTCCGCTTCCAATGAACAGTCCCTTTGCAGTAGAAGCACTCAGTTTCAGGCTTAGGTCCAGACTTGGTTTTTTTCACTTGAGCAGCAACTTGCTTGCCGTTCTTCTTGAAGTTCCCTTTCTTACCTTTGTCCCTTTACTAGAAACTAGTGGTTTTGTTTACCATCAACACTTGATGCTTTTCTTGATATCTACCTTCATCGATTTCAGCATCGCGAAGAGCTTGGCAATCGTTTCCATTATCCCTTGCATATTATAGTTCATCACGAAGTTCTACTAACTTGGTGATGGTGACTAGAGAATTCTGTAAATCACTATTTTATCTCGAAGATTAACTCCCACTTGATTTAAGCGATTGTAGTACCCAGACAATCTGAGCACATGCTCACTGCTTGAGCTATTCTCCTCCATCTTTTAGCTATAGAACTTGTTGGAGACTTCATATCTCACAACTCGGGTATTTGCTTGAAATATTAACTTCAACTCCTGGAACATCTCATATGTTCCATGACGTTCAAAACATCTTTGAAGTCCCGATTCTAAGCTTTAAACCATGGTGCACTAAACTATCAAGTAGTCATCATATTGAGCTAGTCAAACGTTCATAACATCTGCATCTACTCCTGCAATAGGTCTGTCACCTAGCGGTGCATCAAAGACATAATTCTTCTGTGCATCAATGAGGATAATCCTCAGATCACGGATCCAATCCGCATCATTGCTACTAACATTTTTCAACATAATTTTTCTCTAGGAACACACTAAACTGGGAACAACATCGCGAGCTATTAATCTACAACATAGATATGCTAATACTATCAGGACTAAGTTCATGATAAATTAAAGCTCAACTAATCAAATTACTTAAGAACTCCCACTTAGACAGACATCCCTCTAATCTTCTAAGTGATCACGTGATCCATATCAACTAAACCATGTCCGATCATCACGTGAGATGGAGTAGTTTCAATGGTGAACATCACTATGTTGATCATATCTACTATATGATTCACGCTCGAACTTTCGGTCTCCATGTTCTGAGGCCATATCTGTTATATGCTAGGCTCGTCAAGTTTAACCTGAGTATTCTGCGTGTGCAACTGTTTTGCACCCGTTGTATTTGAACGTAGAGCCTATCACACCCGATCATCACGTGGTGTCTCAGCACGAAGAACTTTCGCAACGGCGCATACTCAGGGAGAACACTTATACCTTGATAATTTAGTGAGAGATTATCTTATAAAGCTACTGCCGAACTAAGAAAAATAAGATGTATAAAAGATAAACATCACATGCAATCATAATATGTGACATGATATGGCCATCATCATCTTGTGCCTTTGATCTCCATCTCCAAAGCATCGTCATGATTTCCATCGTCACCGGCATGACACCATGATCTCCATCATCTTGATCTATAACAATGTGTCGTCACATGGTTGTCTCGCCAACAATTGCTCTTGCAACTATTGCTATCGCATAGCGATAAAGTAAAGCAATTATTTGGCGCTTGCATCTTATGCAATAAAGAGATAACCATAAGGCTTTTGCCTGTTGCCGATAACTTCAAAAAGCATGATCATCTCATACAACAACTTATATCTCATCACGTCTTGACCATATCACATCACAACATGCCCTGCAAAAACAAGTTAGACATCCTCTACTTTGTTGTTGCAAGTTTTACGTGGCTGCTACGGGCTGAGCAAGAACGTTCTTACCTACGCATCAAAACCACAATCATAGTTTGTCAAGTTGGTGCTGTTTTAACCTTCGCAAGGACCGGGCATAGCCACACTCGGTTCAACTAAAGTTGGAGAAACTGACACCCGATTGCCACCTGTGTGCAAAGCACGTCGGTAGAACCAGTCTCGCGTAAGCGTACGCGTAATGTCGGTCCGGGCCACTTCATCCAACAATACTGCCGAACCAAAGTATGACATGCTGGTAAGCAGTATGACTTATATCGCCCAAAACTCACTTGTGTTCTACTCATGTATATAACATCAACGCATAAAACCTGGCTCGGATACCATTGTTGGGGAACGTAGTAATTTCAAAAATTTCCTACACACACGCAAGATCATGGTGATGCATAGCAGCGAGAGAGGAGAGTGTTGTCTACGTACCCTCGTAGGCCGTAAGCGGAAGCGTTAGCACAACGCGGTTGATGTAGTCGTACGTCCTCATGATCGGACCGATCAAGTACCGAACGTACGGCACCTCCGAGTTCCGCACACGTTCAGCCCGATGACGTCCCTCGAACTCCTATCTAGCCGAGTGTTGAGGGAGAGTTCGTCAGCACGACGGCATGGTGACGATGTTGATGTTCTACCGACGCAGGGATTCGCCTAAGCACCGCTACAGTATTATCGAGGTGGACTATGGTGGAGGGGGACACCGCACACGGCTAAGAGACGATCAACTTGATCAACTTGTGTGTCTAGAGGTGCCCCCCTGCTCCTGTATATAATGGAGCAAGGGGGAGGCGGCCGGCCTAGGAGGAGGGCACGCCAAGGGGGGAGTCCTACTCCTACCGGGAGTAGGACTCCTCCTTTCCTTGTTGGAGTAGGAGAGAAGGAAAGAGGAGGAGAGGGAGAAGGAAAAGGGGGCTGCACCCCTTGTCCAATTGGGACCAGAGGGGGGGCGCAGGCCTCCTTCCTTTTGGCCTCTCTCCTCTATTCCCGTATGGCCCAATAAGGCCCATATACTCCCCGGCGAATTCCCGTAACTCTCCGGTACTCCGAAAAATACCCGAATCACTCGGAACCTTTCCGAAGTCCAAATATAGTCGTCCAATATGTCGATCTTTACATCTCGACCATTTCGAGACTCCTCGTCATGTCCCCGATCTCATTCGGGACTCCGAACTCCTTCGGTACATAAAAACATATAAACTCATAATATAACTATCATCGTAGCGTTAAGCATGCGGACCCTACGGGTTCGAGAACTATGTAGACATGACCGAGACACATCTCCGGTCAATAACCAATAGCGGAACATGGATGCTCATATTGGCTCCTACATATTCTACGAAGAACTTTATCGATCAGACCGCATAACAACATATGTTGTTCCCTTTGTCATCAGTATGTTACTTGCCCGAGATTCGATTGTCGGTATCTCAATACCTAGTTCAATCTCGTTACCGGCAAGTCTCTTTACTCGTTCCGTAATACATCATCCCGCAACTAACTCATTAGTTGCAATGCTTGCAAGGCTTAAGTGATGTGCATTACTGAGAGGTCCCAGAGATACCTCTCCGACAATCGGAGTGACAAATCCTAATCTCGAAATACGCCAACCCAACAAGTACCTTCGGAGACACCTGTAGTGCACCTTTATAATCACTCAGTTACGTTGTGACGTTTGGTAGCACATAAAGTGTTCCTCCGGTAAATGGGAGTTGCATAATCTCATATTCATAGGAACATGTATAAGTCATGAAGAAAGCAATAGCAACAAACTAAACGATCAAGTGCTATGCTAACGGAATGGGTCAAGCCAATCACATCATTCTCCTAATGATGTGATCCCGTTAATCAAATGACAACTCATGTCTATGGTTAGGAAACATAACCATCTTTGATCAACGAGCTAGTCAAGTAGAGGCATACTAGTGACACTCTGTTTGTCTATGTATTCACACACGTATTATGTTTCCGGTTAATACAATTCTAGCATGAATAATAAACATTTATCATGATATAAGGAAACAAATAATAACTTTATTATTGCCTCTAGGGCATATTTCCTTCAATAGCTTGAAAGAAATTGGTGTTCTCATCCCCGAACTTGATCCAACAAATGGTGCAATGCTTTTTCCAGTAGAGCTTCTGGTATTTGTGCAGCCTGATAAGATGTGCTTTAAGGATGTTTCTGAAATTTGTTTCAGGAGTCGTAAGACATCGTTTGTTTTCCAATTCATCTAACTCAGCAAGGACCTCATTACAGTTGGTGATCGCAATAGATACCCATGAAATATGTTTACTCCAAATCTTTAAAGCATGTCGGAGGGCTTTAAACTTATGGAAAAGCGTAGCTACAAAATTTTTATTGTAGACTGGCTAGTCCAAAACTTGTTGCACCACGTCCATAAACCCACGATGTAGAATTCAATATGATTCAAAATGGAAAAGCTTGCTACGAGGGATTGTGGTTTCAATGGTTACCATGCGGGGTATATGATCTGAAACGGGTTTGCCGAGGCGTTTAACTAGGGGTTTGGTACGTATTAGTCAAGTGCAAGGAGGTAAGAAACCAGTTAATTTGCTCAAGAAGGGGATCGGACCAGAAGATCGATGAGTTGTTGCTTGTGAATTATGTCATTAAAGGTGATAATGTCATTCAGGTCCCCCTGGTTTGTTGCGGTTGTCAGGAGCTTGCATATAATTGAAATCGCCGATCAACAACCAAGCTTGATCATTAGGAATTTGGACATCATAAAGCAAGGAGGTAAACGCAATACGATCATCCCCCGCACAAGGGCCATAAACATTAGCGAGCATCCAAGACTGCAAGGATTGAGTACTGACGAGACTAACGACTAATGTGAGGACATCAGAAAACACAACAGTGCCCTCAAATAAAGTGCTTTTCCACACAGTAAGAATGCCACAAGACGATCCGCGGGAAGGAACAAAAGTTAAAAGATCGAATTGTCTAGGGAATCAGGTTTTAAGGAAAGGAAAAGAAACAGCAGACATTTTGGTTTCCTGCAAGCAAACAACTACGCAACCACTGGCGATGATAGCATTATAAAGGGCCAAATGCTTCTTCTCGGAGTTGAGGCCTCAGATGTTCCAAGACAGCATGTTGCAGCATCTCAGAGGTGGCATGGAAGAAGCAGAAATTACTGCAAGGAGGGAGAGGCCACCTGTCCCTGCACTTCAACAGAAGGACTAGCAGCCGAAGAAGTAGCAAGTAGGGCTCCATAGCTAAGTTCATCTTCATGAATGGCACATCGGTTAATGCCAATATCTTGTAGCATGGGGATTGGGGTTGGAGGAGGAACTTCATCATCAATCCTAGGGGCACTGCTTAAGGATCCATTCATGGACATAATACAAGGCTTTACGTTGGAGAAGGTCGCGCGTGTATCCTTGAGAGCATGGGTTTTGAATCCATTGAACTTGTTGGAGTGCCGACTACGCCTGGCTTCAGAGGTGGAGATGGGAGCTACTCCCCAGGCACGTCTGGCATGAGTCACATTTTGAGCTAGTGGGACCATCATAGAATAGAACTATTTGTGGACTGTTAACCCTTTGTGCCATTTCCAGCCCGTCCTATATTCTAGCCCATTAACGACCAGTTATGCCTGTGACAGAGTTAATCCTTTTCTATCTTCCGGCCCGTTACTGTGATGGCATGATACCAATTACGCCCATTTACGGCCCATGTGGACCCATTAATCCGATGGCTCGAGGCCCACCGATTCTACGGCCTGTTGGAGGCCCACTTATCCGACGGCCCGTAGGAGGCCCATGGATCCTATGGCTTGTAGCAGGGTCAAGGTTATCATAGTCCGGATATGGCCCATGGTTTTTGCAACCACTAGCAAACTGGGGAAAAGGAAGACTAGGAAATAAATAAGCCCGAAACTAACGTTAGTCTATTAAGGCGGTTGCACAGATTACATCCACTCGGCATCAAAATTTGCCACCAGTGCAAATATAGGGAACACCCTACACCATACAAAAATGGATTGCTATTTTCTTCAGCCGGTGGTTCCTCTTTAAGAAGAAATTTTGTATCCCAATAAAACAAATTACAATCATAAATCAAAAGGAAGGTTGGCATAAAAGTTAACAGTCTGGCAGATAAATGCACCACCAGAAGTTCAGAAGCTCAGTTCATTTGACCTGACTATTATGTTTTCGTGTTGTATTGTCCGATGGAGCACCATAACCTTCGCCTTCATTTCTCCTAGGCTCCTGAAAAACATAGCAAATGTCTGATAGTCTGGTTTCAAAACCATGCATATCTTGACGACATCGAACAATGGTTGTCCTTGTTTCACAAAGGGTCTCTGTTAGGGAATGGACTTGTGTATGGAGCGCATATATAACATTGTTTTGATCTTTCTTATATTGATCATGAGGCAGTTTGGACAAGATTTCCTTAACAACCAACCTGGTAGTACATAAGAACGTGCTTTTGGAACTGTTAGTGGACAGGTACTGACCCACTGCAGCAAGATGTGACATTGCGGTTATAGTTGCCTCGTCACCTTCAGAAGGTGGCGGTTCCACCATTTTTTTCCATAGCTTGCTGAAAAGTTGAGTTTTTACATTACTAGTACTAGCACATAAGATATTAAAGAGGCAGCAAAACCAAACAAAATAGCGTTGGTCTATATACAGAACTTATTATGGTGAACCCATGTAAAATATTAGTTGTGTTTTACTGCAAAGTACATAATAAAACCAGGTTCCAAACATATGACCATGTATCATGGCTAATGGATTGTCTATTTCTTCACATTGTATTGACCACTAACGATGAAGAGACAAAGTTTATAATACGGTAAGCATACTATGACATCATCCATATCACAAAACAACTGAGAACAGACAAGCAAGCAATTGTAACATTGTGTGGGCAAGTCCAGCACGGAACTAGATTACAGATCAAGATCAAAGGAACATCACTCCTCTATTTTAAACCTTGTAAGGTGCAATGATATGCTAAGACAATTGTGTATAAAATTGAAAAGAGTAATAGACATTGGCTGCAAACCATGCAATTCAATGCACGAGTCAGAGTAAGTAGTAGTTAAAAGGCATGAGGATCTATTATATAATTATAACAATAGGCAAACAAGCCATTAGGTTCGTCCACGTGTGCTAATATTATTTACACCGTTTGATTAAAATAATAATGGTCAAGATTTAACGGTTTTTACGTAACATAAAAACATGTACATATGGAGCAACAGATAGAACTGTCACGTTCCTTGGTCACGTGTATGTGCATATGTAGAACAACATAAGGTACATGGACAACCAGTTTTGCAATGGAAAAAAATCTTATAAAAAGGAAAGGTCCATATTAGGAATCTGAAGTATATTTCCGTGAAAGAGACACTAAGGTAGTACAACTAGCGTAGCCTTCAGCCGTACATATTACCTGCAAAAGAAAAAAGAAGTCAAATCCTGAGCCATACATAGGAAGGTCAAATCCTACTACTCGCAAAAGAAGAAGAAGTCAAGTCCTACTATATGAGTTTGACAAGGTAACGAGTCCCTGGATTGATCGTGCGTACATACATGGGCTTCTAGCTTTCGAAGCAATAAGCCAAGCCCGTGATCGTCTCATGCTTCAGGTGATCTTGTCGGCACACGGATGGTGAGGCTGCCATAGCCGGACAGGATCGCAACGGTGTGGCCGCTGACTCGCAATGGCGGCAGGGTGAGCAGGTCGAGTCTAGAGGCCAACGCAATCAGGCTCTTTGGCGGAGATCAACAGAAGCACACTCGCATGCTACGGCTGGGTGTGAATAGGTGCGTTGATATATCTCTTTTCTTATAAGAAATTAAGCTAATTAATCCCTCAAGGGTATGTGTATATGGTTGTGTTCTGTTCATGACGAAAGCATCTTCTCTATTTAAATTGAATCTGAGAAACCTCCTAGGGAGCCATGTCCACTTTGTCTTGCTGCAATTATAAGGCTTGGCTTGGTCAAATTTGCGAAGTTTATTGAAGAATCAAACAGGTATAAAAGCCTCTCAGGGAGCAACGTCCTCTTGCTAGCCAAACATGTAAAGTTCAGGGAAGATTCAAAGTACAGGTAGATTACTTTGTGTTGCCTACAGTCGTAAAGTTTTTCTTTTGTGCATATGGATAGATTTCTACCGGCTGTGTGATGACATGTATATGCTGTAAATTGAACTATTTATAATAATTTTGCAATACTGCAATTCGGTTAGGACGCTTCCTTTGCTTAGTGTTATTGCTATATAATTGTCTTTTGTGGCATATAAAGGACTGGACGGTGGCTTGCCAATGCCACACCTCAGGCTTCGCCTTCCTCGACGTGTCCATACGGACGGCCAGGTATATAGAGGTAATTAATTTTGATTCACTCAATTGGATGAAGGTGCCATATTTCCGTGATTTAATCGCAGGCGGTTCATGCATGTTGTTCTTGAGCTCTTTATTGAGTTTTGAACTTTGGATAGAGTTGAGAGCATTTGTTTCTGCTATTTATTTAATGAGCCTTCTTCTGCGAGTTGAGTTCAGAAATAAATAGGAAGCTCATCGCATCATGTTTTCTATCGGTGGGAGTGCTGAGGGATTATATAAGCTAATGTATGCCAGGTATACAATAACTGATCCATATTATGATTAGTTAGCTTTTGAGGACATGGATACCAATGTGTTCCAAGATAATCAAGGATGTTTCGATATGAAATGTGGACGCTAAGCTATGAGAAGAACCTTATTAGCTCATGTGCAGTCCATCATCTTTTGCTGGAATCTGTTCATGATTGTTTAGTACTTGCGAAGATAGAAAGCCATGATTTCTACAAGACTTAAGCAAATCAGACATTACGGCAATAAGTGCCCTAATTGTTTAGGAAGAGTACTCTATAAGGGAAGAATTAAGGATTGTAGTTATTTGGGTCTTTTTGCAAGAAAGAATGGCCTTTACCATTTTTTGTGGTGTCTATTAAAATTTTGTATGTTTAGTGTTTTCTTCTTATGTAGCTTAAAAGGAACACATTTTTACAGTTGCTGCTGTTATATGCTAACGAATAGTTTTTAGCATTTTGATAGAAGAAACCATGTATGAAAGCCTTCATAAAATTTTTGTGTGTTATGTACATTTCTTGCCTTTTCCAGCTTTCTATATATGATTAACTTCATGTTTGCCTGTTATTTCTTAAACTAATTAGCTGCACATAGGTACTTTCATCATAAACATTCATGCATGTGTTAGAATTTGGTTGGATTATCAGACTCGGCGGGATCTGGCTTGCTGCGGCGACGGTGTGCTGCTACTTTTGGGCCTATTTCAGGCTGTGGTTTGTGAATGTGTAAGAATGGTACTACAGAGAGATTTGAGTGCTGAATATTCGGATTGGAGGAATGGAGAAAGGCGTGATGAAAGGGGTGACGAAGGGGATGAGATTAGGCAGGCATTTGCATCGTATGTCCATCTCCATTATGGTTGTCCTATATATAGATTTGCACACTAACACAGGGGTATTATATTATATAAATTTTAATCTATTATATCATATTATACTATATTATATTATTGTTGTGATCACATATTGTACATCTCAATCGGTTTCTGTATTGAGTGAATACTTTTACTAGGGATGGCTATATTGAGAGGTCAAGATGTTAATGGTAGTCGTTTTGGCATTTTCATCATTTTTAGAGAAATCTTGGGAAGGTACGTGCAATTCAATCTTCTTAAAATAATTTGTAAGAAAGTACTAGGGTTTATGTATATTCTAATTTGTAATTGTAACTCAAATATTATTACAATTATTTTTTCATTTCATTTTAAAATGTGACGCACACGGGCATGACAATAATTTGTGGAGAAGTAGATATCCTCCAAGCAACTATACTCCTGGGATATAAAAAACTATGATAGCCTTTTCTATTTTGCATCTACTAGTAATTGGTGTACTTGCATGTTAATTAGCACATGTTTTTTCCTGAAGCTGACATGTGATTGTTGGTTGTATTTTCATAGGAAGAAAACTTCAGAATATACATAACTGATTTAGGGATCTGTATGTGTAAGGTTTTACCCATGGACATATACGATTCATACCATCTAAAGCATCAAGATGCACTTTTTTTTATCATCCATTACAACATTAGCAGTCAAGCTAATAGAGGTGAGTCAAATTTCTTATTCGCATATAGAAAAAAAATCTACTGATACCAATTGTTACATATTTATAACTTTGGTGGAAGAACTACACACTAAGAATCAACTAAGCTCAACTCCACGAGCTTTACCTACAGTTCTCAATTAGAAAGATGATAAGATTGAATATTCTACATACAACCTACAATCTCATTATCTGGCACCAAGTTAGCAAGTGTGTATTTCTTGGGAGCCCAATCTTTATTGTTAACTGCAAGTATGTTCTTCATTGGTAGATTAATTTTGTATTGTTGGAAAAAATAGACCACTGGACAACTATTTTTAATATTATAATTCTCTCCTTCGTTTCCTCCATACAAACATTAATAAGTTTAGTTATATTTATGTAATGTGATCCACACAATATGCACCAAAGGACTTTTGCTAAATTTTTGGCATTAATACAAGAATACTCAGCCTTCATTTTGGGAATAAATATTTTCATATAATCAAAAACATACAAGAAAATCGGAGCAGCCTGTTTATATGGGCTGAATCTAGACAGATATGCTACCTAAAAAACAAGCTAGGTAGGCATGTATGCATGCTTGAAAATAGGAAAGTCAAAAAACTAAAGGAAAATAGGGACATGCTTGGACGCCCAAAATGAGGATTCATGAGACAAATACACATATGCGTCTGTGTATGTAATAACATGTCACTTTCTACCTGTAAAAACAATAGTGCTACACCGGATGAATCTTATCTCTTATGATGAATCAATCTTATGATGAATCACCAAGTAGCCAGGAGATTTTTACTTTAACCTTTGTCAAGCTGGATAACCTCCTATTTTATCTCATTCTATGTATTTAATAGTTATGTCGATGCTCTCTCAAAACCATGCAGGTAAAATTGAGGGTGCTAATGGCTTTATAACTTCCGTGAAGAGATAGTGAGCATAGTCAAGTCCGAATGTAATCGTTATGTTTGATTGATGAAAGTTCCTTTCCTGCAAAAGAAAATTTGATTGTACTAATCGACACATTTATTTAAGATTGGAGAAATTATGATTTGACCTTCTAGATGAAGTAAGGGTACAACAATGGTAGTGAATTAATGTATAATTCACATAAAGCACAACATGAAACTCCTAGAAAGAATATATCTGCATTTATTGGAGTTTACAATCCACGTAATTCACCATGTAGGCTACATTTCCCGATTTTTTCTATCATGGTGGCTTTAAAAAAAGATATACACACATGATAACCTGAAATGTAGATGGCCATATAATACATTAGTATGGAACTAAATGATTTAACATGCCACCCCAATATATGTTTAATTTTCAAATAGCCAATTCATGTAGCCAAGGATGTTTTTTTTAAAACAAATTGGTAGTCCCTTTTCCATTAGTGACATGAAATAAAAAATAGTAAAATTTGGATCTAAAATTGAATTCATGTGTGAAGGTGAAGAAATGACAAAGATTAACGACACCAACTCACAACCTAGCCGCGCAAATGCACGGGTCACTTTGCTAGTTAAGGACTTACAATAGTGGCCTTAACTAGTGTAGTCATGCCCTTTGTCTTGCTGGTGTGATAGTCCTTCAAGATTTCTAAAGCATTTGGTTCAAATACTTTTTAGTCCTTTTGGGCTTTCCTCTACATTTGGAACAAGCCAATATAGATCTGATAATATGGCATAGCAAAAAGAGTGAAACGGCAACTAATTACAAGAGCCTCGCAATGTACAATATAGCCACGAGATCATGTCGTCTGTTGGAATTTCACTTTCGTATGGATGGCCTTGTTCCTTGAATAGTTCACCTACAATAAGATAGATTTGTGAGTCACATGCATAAATAGGATTTCAACCTGTGATCTATTCACATACATATAACGTACGTAATACTTTTGATCAGACCAGTGTTGAACGAGGCCTCTCTAGTCTTCATGCGATATATTCTCCACTAGAGATATTTGGACAAGTTCACTATTAGCCTTGCCTTCAAGTGAGTTCCTCAAGTTATACCGATATTGTCGCAGAGCAGACTTGAAAACATGGGTGCAAGCTTGTCTGGCTGCATCATCTTGGTTATCCAACTTGAACCTCATCTGTTGAAAATTATGGGAGTCTCATTATCAATAACCTAGAAAGTATGGGACAGAGCAAGACGATACAACCAGTTTCCATAAATGATCATGATTACAGATAAATTGTCGAGGAAGGTGTTGAACTGGGTTTCGTCTTTGTCATTCATGTATTGAATTCATGTTGAGAAGATACATGCATGACACCTAACGAAAACCGTTGCCTTTGATACTAACTTGGCTCACTCTGTAACATCACGTGGTGAAAGGATAGAGAAGAGGTGTCTAGAGGGGGGGTGAATAGACTCTTAGCAAGAAAAGTTGCAGTTTTTAATTTCTTTAAGTTGAAGTGGAGTTTTGGCACAAGTTTAAACATTCACAATACATATCAAGCAAGCATGACAAGAGTATATGAGAAGCGGAAAGTAAATCATGCAAGTTGCAAGAATGTAAAGGGATGGGATTGGAGTGTGCAAACGCAATTGGAGACATGGATATTTTGGCGTGGTTCCGATAGGTGGTGCTATAATACATCCATGTTGATGGAGACTTCAACCCACGAAGGGTAACAGTTGCACGAGTCCACGGAGGGCTCCACCCACGAAGGGTCCTCGAAGAAGCAACCTTGTCTATCCCACCACGACCATCACCCACGAAGGGCTTGCCTCACTAGGGTAGATCTTCACGAAGTAGGCGATCTCCTTGCCCGTACAAACTCCTGGGTTCAACTCCACAATCTTGACAGAGGCTCCCAAGTGACACCTATCCAATCTAGGAGACACCACTCTCCAAACGGTAATAGACGGTGTGTTGATGATGAACTCCTTTCTCTTGTGCTTCAAATGATAGTCTCCTCAACACTCAACTCTATCTCATAGGATTTGATTTGGTATAAAGATGATTTGAGCAGAAAGCAACTTGAGGAAGGCTAGAGATCGAGATATATGTGGTTGGATTGGAATATCTTGACCTCAACACAAGTGTAGGTGACTCTCTCTCAGAAAAAGTATGTTAGAAGTGTAGGCATGTTCTGATGGCTCCCTCCACTAATGAAGAGTGGATGGAGGGGTATATATAGCCTCCACACAAAATCCAACCATTACACACAAATCTCCAAACTCGGTGGGATCGAATTATAAAACTCGGTCGGACCGATTTTGTTCATAATGTGACCGTTAGGCATTTTGGTGGGACCAACATGATCAACTCGGTGGGACCGATGTGCTAGGGTTAGGGTAAAGCCTTATCTTGGTTGGACCAATTACACAAACTCGATGGGACCGATTTTGGTAATAAGCCAAACAGAGAGTTGGACAAGCAAACTTGGTGGGACCGATTTCATATTTCGGTGAGACCGAAATTAATGCAATAGGCAATATAGAGTTTGCAAGCCCATCTCAGTGAGACCGAGATCCCATCGGTGAGACCAAATTGATTAGGGTTTCTGGAAGTGGCTATGTCAAGAGAACTCGGTGGCGCCGGATAGAAAGTTTCGGTGGGGCCGAGTCTGACATTTGGTTTGGGATAAACGTGGATGTGAGAAAGTGGTTGAGGGCTTTGGAGCATATCACTAAGCACTTTGAGCAAGCAAGCCATTAAGCAACACCTCATCCCCTCTTAATAGTATTGGCTTTCCTATGGACTCAATGTGATCTTGGATCACTAAAATGAAAAATGTACAGTCCTGAGCTTTGAGCTTGAGCCAATCATTTGTCTTCATCATCTTGAAGGGGTCCCACATCCTCTAGTCCATTCCACTCCACTATTGGACTTATCTGAAATATGCTAGATGCAAGTATTATTCCAACAAGATATATGTTGACATTAATTACCAAAATCACCCAGGGAGCACTTGTGCTTTCAATATCCCCCTTTTTGGTAATTGATGACAACATACATCAAAGCTTTAGCTAAAGATATAGAGAATAACAAGTAAATCTTGGGAGAGACATGTAAATATGGAATATAAGAGCATGTGAATGCATAGCATGACAGAGTAAGCAATGTGTTACATGTATCTTGGCTGTATGCATCAGAGCAAAAGATGTAAATATAGGAAATGTACCTACATGCTCATGAGTCTTTCTTGCAAACAATATGTACATCGGCAAGAAGTCCTCATGCACATGAGTGTGATGCATATACTTACCTTCTGGTCTTGAGTTGGCTTAGGAGGAAATGAACCTAAGTAAACAAGGTTAGATAACACAGATATGACTACAAGCCAGAGCAAACAAAAGAAACCACAAGAGTACCAAGACTTGGATAACATGTAGTGAGTGAGTACTGAGTACTCTATTTGATATGCAATGAAGGTAAAGATATGCAATGAATTCACATATTTCCTTCCCTAGCAGTCTTTCTCCCCCTGAAACTTGTATTGGATAATGGGAGAACATAGGGAAACAAAAGTCAGAGCAAAACATATCATAACTATAACATAGACATGTCTTTCCCCTCTTAAAGACATGTGACTTCTCTCCTATTGAATACCAAGCATATGGAGTCTTTGATGTGATTACGTCTCTCTCTCCCTTTTTCTCTTTCTCCCCATATTTCTTTTTCTCCCCCCTTTGAAGAGAATAAGCTTTGATGTGATCTCTCTCCCCGTTTGACATCTATTTCCAAGAAGGGATCTTCTGGAGTGCGAGTCAAATAGGTTTGGTCCTTAAGTCACAGAGCAAAGCAGCATATATATTGTGATGCTGGTAGAGGACAAGAATCATCGAGTGGAGCTAGAATAAAACTATAGGAACAAATGGAAAATTGCCTTCTCTGCAGTGAAATCGGTGATACCGAGTTGTAGTCTTCGGCGGCACCGAGTTGGTTCGGTGTGACCGAAATCAATAGATCGGTATGACCGAGTCCAACACAGAGAGAACACTTGTCACCTCAGCTCACTAGGGAAATAAGATCTCACAAAGATTTGCAAGGAATTACCTAAAAGATTTTCAATGAATTGGATGCAGGGAAATGCACGACTACAACAAAGAAAAGAAAATCTAGATGAAGTATGCAAAAAGTCAAGGAAACACTAGAGAACTTCATCTTGGGCGGTGACAAAGTCACCTATGTTAAAGTATATTGACTGAGGAGTCAACTGAGAACACTTGATCATAAGTCATAGTCATCGTTTAAGCTCAAAATGGGGTTACCATTTTTTGTGTAAGCATTTGATTTATTCACATCTTGTTGAGTTGCTTTGACCTATGTGTTGAGGTAAAGCTTCTCTATGATGGAATGACATACCTTGGGTGGTGGTGTTGATCTTGATCATGTAGTTGAACTTGCGTGGGGTGCTCAAAGTTGATGTAGCGCAAGAATGGTTGGGAGCACCACTTGGAGTTGATTTCATCTGCCTACATGGGTTAGTATTGCAAAGAAGAGCACTTGTGTATCCAAAATGACAATCATGAAATTTGATACCAAATGAAATTTGATACATAGATTTTTTTCAAAGGATATGTTGAAGGGTTTCATGCTTCGTTGTTTTGAACCACCATGGAGTAGATACTTGGTGATGTAGAGATTGCTCAAGATGTGAGTGAGCTGCAATCTCATACATTTAGATTTATCCAAGTACCTACAAAGGTTAGATAGCATGCAAGGCTACAAATATATCCAAGACATATGATCATCATCATAAGAGAAAGGTCAAGGATTAGTCATAGACTCGTGCCTTGCATGTATCCAAATGGAGTTCATACTCCAAGTTTGAAGCATCAATGATGTTCAATTCACCTCTCAATCAGCAAAAGACTTTCTCATCAAGTGGTTTGGTGAATATATCCGCCAATTGGTTATCGGTACGAACATGTTTAAGATCAATGTCTGCTTTAGCAACATGATCTCAAATGAAATGGTGACGAACTTCAATATGCTTAGTTCAAGAATGTTGCATGGGATTGTGAGCAATCTTAATAGCACTCTCATTGTCACAAAGCAATGGAACATGATTCACATTGATCCCATAATCTTTAAGAGTTTGGGTCATCCAAAGTAATTGAGCACAACATGAACCGGCGGTAATGTATTCCGCTTTGGTGGTGGATAAGGATACCGAGTTTTGTTTCTTGGAAGACCAAGACACAAGAGATCTACCAAGAAATTGACAAGTACCCGAAGTGGACTTTCTATCAACCTTGTCTCTGGCATAGTCCGAGTCGGAATAGCCATCAAGATCAAAAGAGGACCTCTTAGGATACCAAATGCCAAAATTTGGTGTATGTATTAAGTATCTCACTATCCTTTTCACAGCCTTAAGATGACATTCTTTGGGGGGCGCTTGATATCATGCACACATGCACACACTTAGCATAATATTGGTACGAGAGGCACATAGATATAACAATGATCCAATCATAGAGCAACAAACCTTTTGATCAACCGGTTTACCATCCTTAGTCAAATCAAGATGTCCACTAGTAGGCATGGGAGTTTTCATACCTTTGCTTTCTAGCATGTTGAACTTCTTGAATATGTCCTTAGTGTACTTTGTTTGAGAGACAAAGGTGCCTTCCTTAGTTTGCTTTATTTGCAAACCAAGAAAGAACTTGAGTTCAGCCATCATAGACATCTCAAACTTCTCCGACATTAGTTTTCCAAACTTCTCACTAAAATGAGGGTTAGTTGAGCCAAATATGATATCATCAACATAAATTTGGCCTACAAATAATTCACCATTAACCCTTTTAGTAAATAGAGTAGAATCTATCTTCCCAATCTCAAAACCTTTTTCAATAAGGAACTTGGTCAAGCATTTATACCATGCTCTAGGAGCTTGTTTAAGACCATAAAGAGCTTTGTGAAGTTTGTAAACATGATCGGGTTTCTTAGGATTGATGAAGCCGGGAGGTTGTTTAACATAAACCTCCTCCTCAATCTCACCGTTTAGAAAAGCACTCTTAATGTCCATTTGGTATAAAGTGATATCATGGTGATTAGTATAGGCAAGTAAGATGCAGATGGACTCAAGTCTCGAAACGTTGGCATATGTGTCACCATAGTCCATACCTTCGACTTGAGTGTAGCCTTGGGTGACGAGACGAGCTTTGTTGCAGACGACTTGACCATCTTCGTCTTGCTTGTTGCGAAACACCCATTTGGTACCAATGATGTTGTGGTTGTTGTCGGGCTTCTCGACAAATGTCCACACTTGGTTTCTCTCAAAGTTGTGTAGCTCTTCATGCACTGCGTTTATCCAATCTGGATCTTCTGTAACACCCTCGATGCGACTATAGCTCCCACGTGTCGAGGCATGACTTAGAGACATAATCGCACTGAAGGCATATGTCGCAAGTTAGGCAATCTTCACAACATCCCATGTAATATAGATAATAAAAGGGGAGATAACATAGTTGGCTTACACTCGCCACGTCAATCAAGTACATAAATAACATTACATCATCCAAACGCTCATGGCCCGACTACGGCGCCAAAATAAAAGATAACCCAACATGCGACACGGTCCCGATCACCCCCAACTGGGCACCACTACTGATCATCGGGAAAAGAAACATAGTATCGTTGAGATTCCTCCTCCAACTCCCACTTGAGCTCAAGCGCGTCTCCTGGAGTGGAATCATCAGGCCCTGCATCTGGTGTAATAGTAATCTGTGAGCCACAGGGACTCAGCAATCTCGCACCCTCGCGATCAAGACTATTTAAGCTTATAGGTAAGGAAAGGTAAAAGTATATGTGGAGCTGCAGCAAGCGACTAGCAAATATGGTGGCTAACTTATTCACAAAAGAGAGCGAGAAGAGGAGGCAAAGCGCGAGCGAGAAACTAGAGAACAACCTACGCAAACATTACTCTAACACCGTGTCCACTTCCCGGACTCCGCCGAGAAGAGGCCATCATGGTAACACACTCAGTTGATTCATTTTAATTAAGTTAAGGTTCAAGTTATCTACAACCGGACATTAACAAATTCCCATCTGCCCATAACCGCGGGCACGGCTTTCGAAAGTTCAATTCCCTGCAGGGGAGTCCCAACTTAGCCCATGACAAGCTCTCACGGTCAACGAAGGAATAGACCTCCTCCCAAGACGTTCCGATCAGAGTCGGTATCTCGGTTCTTCAAGACACTTCGACAGGTTAAAACAAGACCAGCAACACCGCCCAAATGTGCCGACAAATCCCGATAGGAGCTGAACATATCTCTTTCTCAGGGCACACTCAGATGAACACTACATACAACTAGAACCAACCCTCGAGTTGCCCCGAGGTGGCGCTGCAAGTGGCTCTATTTGGACCAACACTCAGAGGAGCACTGGCCCGGGGGGGTTTAAAATAAGATGACCCTCGGGCTCCGGAAACCCAAGGGAAAAAAAAGAGGCTAGGTGGCAAATGGTAAAACCAAGGTTGGGCATTGCTGGAAAATCTTTAATCAAGGCGAACTATCAAGGGGTTCCCATTATAACCCAACCACGTAAGGAACGCAAAATCCGGGAACATAACACCGATATGACGGAAACTAGGACGGCAAGAGTGGAACAAAACACTAGGCGAGAGGCCGAGCCTTCCACCCTTTACCAAGTATATAGATGCATTAAGATAACAAGATAATATAATGATATCCCAACAAGTAAATAAAAGATCCAACAAGGAACGGGCTCCAATCTTCACCTGCAACTAGCAACGCTATAAGAGGGGTTGAGCAAAGCGCTAACATAGCCAATCAACGGTTTGCTAGGACAAGGTGGGTTAGAGGTTTGACATGGCAATTTTGGAGGCTTGAAAGCAAGTGGTAGGCATCGTAGCATTGGCATAGCAAAAGAGCGAGCAATCTAGCATTGCAAAGATAGTAGTGATTTCGAGGGTATGATCATCTTGCCTGCACAGTTATCAGAGTTGAATGGATCCTCGAAAGCAAACTCAACGGGCTCCTCGTTAGCGAACTCGTCTCCCGGCTCTACCCAAACAAGACAAACAAGAAACAAGGACACAATCAACCACGTGCAAAGATCAAACAATATGATGCAAAGATGATATGCTATGCGGGATGCGATGCGGGATGCATATGCAAGATGTGACAAGGAATGCATGAACCTGGCATCAACTTGGAAATCCAAGTGTGCCACTGGAAAGATGAGATGAAATCGCTTGAAAACGATATAAAGAACGTCGCAATCGGAGTTACGGTTTGGAAATGGCAAGCAAATCAAATATGACACCGGTCTGCGGTTTACAGCAAGTAGCCATCTAAATGCAATGAGATGAACATGCTACAACAGCCAAACATAACAACAAAATACATGGCAGGGATGAATTCAAGATGCTTAACAAAAGTCTAGCACTGAGCTACGGCCAATTCATCGATTAACAGGTTCAAACAAGCATGGCAAAAATGCATATGGCAAACAGATCTCAGTGAAATTAACACTTGTCTGGAATTTCAGATCAGGTAGCCCTCTTCGGAGCAACAAAACTATATGCTACAAGACCTGAACATGGCAAAGTAAAGCATGGCATGGAGCTACTCAAAGAGCTTAACAAAAGTCCCTTAGTGACCTTGAGCCAAAAGGGATCAGAAAATACAATTGCAAGCATGTGAACATAGCAAAAACATAACCAGATCACGGACTTAGTGAAAACTGGAGCATGCTGAAACATAACTCAAGTAGGCATGTTTACGAGCTCGATGCACTCACTACAGTGCAAGTCATGACCAACTAAGCATACATCTATCAAGAACACACAAAATACAAGCTAGAAATGGCAAGAACAATAGCATAGCATGCACGGATCAACTACAACATAATCGGCAAAATTGCAAACAAGTTGACAATCTGCCCAGATTCACAAAGTAGCAAAAGTAGAGCTCGATTGGCTCAAGCTAGGGTGCTCCATAATTGAAAACAAAGATATGGATGGATAGAGCACTACAATATTAACAAAACATCCTTACTGATCATCCTCAAAAGAGGCACAGATCACTAGGAAACAACATGAACATATGGCCATATGAGATAAACAGCTCAAAGACTTAGTAGAATTGCTAAGACCCTGAAAACAGAATTACCAAGTGCACCACTTTGCAAGCTTGTGCTAGACACCACACAGATCACAAAAATACATGGGTTGCACCTCTGGAAATATGACAAAACCCTTAACAAAACATATGTAGAACATCAGGGCATATCATGCACACATTAATCATGGCAAAAATGACAAAAACCTAAATGGAGTAGCAGATCTGACAATTATCTCAAGTAGCCCTCTTCTAACAGCCTTTCGGGCAACAAGATGAACTCAAATTAAAATGATGCAATGGAATGAAATGATGTACTCTCTGAGATGAACATTTTGATATGCTATATGCCAAAAACGGAGTTACGGATGTGGAGATACAAGGCTATGAACAGGAGTACTTGGGCTAGTTAAAACCGGGGACTTAGTGAAAAAAACAACCTCTCTCAGATCTAGGGTTTTCACGGAATCCGAGGCGCGGTCGGGGCACTGTTCACCGGCGGGGAGTGAGCTCACCGGAGTCGGCGTGACGGCAGGGAGGCGGCGGGGCGAGGCTGGTGGCTGGAGCTGGTGTTGACGGCGGGGAGGCGGCGGCGGCAGGCTTCGGTGGAGGCGGCGGGGTCGCCAGGCGCCGAGCTCGCCGGCGCGGCGAAGCTAGGAGGCGGCCGGAGTGGGCGGCGGTGGCCGGCGCGCGGTGGATGCGGCGGCCGGCGCGCGGTGGAGGCGGCGGC
>NC_041382.1:289382889-289396027 GCF_002162155.2 Triticum dicoccoides | reverse complement strand
CAGGCGCGGTCGGGCGGCGCGGAGGGAGGATGGCGGCGGCCGAGGTTTCGGGCCGCGGGGGCCGGCGTTGGGCCGCGCGGGCCTCGGCGGTGGTGGGTTTGGCGGCGGTGACGTGGCAGGCGGCGAGTGGCTGGCGGCGGTGTGTCCGGCGCGGTGCGGACAATGTCCGGCCGCGCGGAGACGATTTTTAGGGTTTTCGGGGAGAAAGGAAAAGGAGATTTTCGGGGGATCTTTATATAGGCATAGGAGGAGCTAGGAGAGTCCAAATGAGGTGCGGTTTTTGGCCACGCGATTATGATCGAACGATCTAGATGATGGAGAAGGCTTAGGTGGGTTTTGGGTCAAATTGGAGGGGTGTTGGGCTGCAACACACACGAGGCCTTCTCGGTCCCTCGGTTAACCGTTGGAGTATCAAACGAAGTCCAAATGATACGAAACTTTACAGGCGGTCTACCGGTAGTAAACCAAGGCCTCTTGGCCAGTCTCGGTCCAATCCGGAAATGCTTAATCCCCACACATGAAAGAAAGCTAGAAATGACCACCGGAGGAGAACGAAGCGCCAGAATGCAAAACGGACAACGGGGAAAATGCTCGAATGCATGAGATGAACACGTATGCAAATGCAATACACATGATGACATGATATGAGATGCATGGCAACGATAACAACACACGGAGACAAAAAACCGAACCCGAGAAAATAAATTAACTTAACGCCGGAAACGGCAAGAGTTGGAGTACAAATTGGGAAAGTTACATCCGGGGTATTACATCTTCCGATGCTTCTTAAACCATCATAGGTTCAATGCTAGAGATGAATGAATAATGTTCACAAAATTTAGACAAACGAGTTTTAGAGCGAGTGATTCTCCCGGTTTTAATATCATTGTAGATTTGCTCGATGGGATGGTCTCTAGCGACTCCTGCTCAAACTCATGAGAGATTTTGCTTAGGTCGGGGTGGAACATCTTCTTCATCATCTTGTCCTTTTTCTTGCCCTTATTCATTGTTGACGTTGGCGTTCTCTTGTCGTGGTGGAGAAGGAGGTTGATGAGGTTCATCTTGGTGTACTTCCTCGTTTTCTTCATCTTGATGTGTCCCACTCGTGGATGCTTCCGTATCAACTCTTGGTTCACCTTGTCGTGAGATAGAAGCTTCCACTTGAACAGATGAGGTACTCTCCTTCACCTCCGTTGGACGGATCTTTCCAATAGACAAGTCTTGGATCTTTCGATGGATCTTTATCTCCTACATGAATTGGCAATTGCTCTACTTGGGAGCCGTTAGATTCATCAAACTTCACATCTACCGTTTCTTCAACCTTCTGGGTGAAATTGCTATAGACACGGTAAGTGTGAGAGTTTGAGCCATAACCAAGTAGGAAACCTTCGTGAGATTTAGGAGAAAATTTAGAACAACAATTCTTATCAATAATGTAACACTTTGAGCCAAATACTCGAAAGTATCCAACTTGGGGTTTGTTACCGATGAGGAGCTCATAAGCCGTCTTGCCAAGTAGCTTGTGAAGATAAAAGCGATTTGTTGCATGACAAGCTGTCTCAACGGCTTCCGCCCAAAAGTGTTTTGGAGTCTTGTACTCATCAAGCATCGTTCTTGGTATCTCAATAAGAGTGCAGTTCTTCCTCTCAAAAACTCCATTTTGTTGAGGCGTGTACATAGCCGAAAACTCGTGTGAAATCCCTTCTTGATCAAGAAAGGTGTCCACATTTGCGTTCCTGAACTGCATTCCGTTGTCGCTGTGAACCTTCTTGATCTTCAATTCAAATTGATTTTGGGCCTTCCTAGCGAAGTTCTTGAAGATCTTTTGGACCTGCAATTTATCATCAAGAAAGAACACCCACGTAAATCTTGAAAAATCATCAACTATAACTAGACCGAATGAGTTACCACCGAGACTCTTATAGGTATTGGGACCAAAAAGATCCATATGAAGTAGCTCGAGCGGTCTTCTTGTGGTCATAGTGTTCTTCACGGGGTGACTTCCTCCAACTTGTTTTCCTGGTTTACAAGCACTACAAAGTCTATCCTTATCAAATATAACATCTTTTACTCCAAGGATATGATCACCTTTAAAAAGCTTATCAAGATTTCGCATGCCCACATGACCTAACCTTCTATGCCACAACTAACCATTCGAGGATTTAGCAATTAGGCAAGTTCTAGGTTGAGCCTTTTTAGTGAAATCAACAATGTAAAGATCACCTCTACATGTACCGGTAAAGACCATTTTATGGTTATCTCTATGAAACACTTGGCAATCTACTTAAGTAAATAGGACATTGAAACCAAAGTCAGCAAATATAGAGACGGAAAGTAAATTGTAGCCAAGAGATTCAACGAGCATAACATATTGTATTTAGCTATCATGTGAGATGGCCACCTTACCAAGGCCAACCACCTTACCCTTTTAGTTATCACTGAAAGTGACATACTTTCGAGGGCCGTTGTTTTCAGCAAGATCACGAAACATATCTTTGTCTCAGGTCATATGATCAGTACATCCACTCTCAAGGACCCATTCCTTTCCTCCAGCCATGTAGCCGCGAAGATTAGCCATAAGACCAAAGTGTCTCATCGCATCATCAAGATCATAGTCACTATCATCATAGTATCCATGTTCAACATTATCATGTGATGGATCAATTCCTAGAGAGAGTGATCCATTAGAAGTATGACCGTAACAGTGTTCATCTCTATTAATTCTAATGACTTCGGAAATGATATTGCTAATGATTCCAACATCTCCTTTTGCACTCGTAAGATTAGTAAGCTCAAATAAGCAATCACCAAATTTGGGATCATTGGAACTCATCTTACTCAAGGCAATAGACTTATGAAGAATCTCATCTAGATTTTTCAACGAGTAATTTGGGAATCGTTCCTCAAGGAATCTCCATATGGTGTAGGAACAATCAAGAGTAGGCAAGCAACCAAGCAAATTTCTAGGCAAACCTCTAGTAAAAAGATTAATAGTTCTGAGGTTGTGAATCATGTCAAGATCCTCATAGGGTGTGGGATGCAAGGGATCAACAATGTGAGCATAAGGAGTAGTAATGTACTTGGTCAAATGATATTCATTGAAAACCTCAAGCATCTCATTTTTCCACTCATGAAAGTACTCTCCATCAAGTATAGGCACTCTACGTCTAAGACTCCCCAACGTAGACTCACCCATCTTCCTCCAAAGGTGTTTAAACCAAAGCAATGGAAACGAATGCCCTGATACCAATTGAAAGAATCAAGAAGAGGTGTCTAGAGGGGGGTGAATAGACTCTTAGCAAGAAAAGTTGCAGTTTTTAATTTCTTTAAGTTGAAGTGGAGTTTTGGCATAGGTTTAAACATTCACAATACATATCAAGCAAGCATGAAAATATTATATGAGCAGCGGAAAGTAAATCATGCAAGTTTCAAGAATGTAAAGGGGTGGGATTGGACTGTGGAAACGCAATTGGAGACAGGGAGATTTTTGGCGTGGTTCCGATAGTTGGTGCTATCGTACATCCACGTTGATGGAGACTTCAACCAATGCAGGGTAACGGTTGCACGTGTCCATGGAGGGCTCCACCCACGAAGGGTCCACGAACAAGCAACCTTGTCTATCCCACCATGGCCATCGCCCACGAAAGACTTGCCTCACTAGGGTAGATCTTCATGAAGTAGGCGATCTCCTTGACTGTACAAACTCCTTGGTTCAACTCCACAATCTTGATGGAGATTCCCAAGTGACAACTAACTAATCTCGGAGACACCCCTCTCCAAAAGGTAATAGATGGTGTGTTGATGATGAACTCCATGTTCTTGTGCTTCAAATGATAGTCTCCTCAACACTCAACTCTCTCTCATAGGATTTGATTTGGTAGAAAGATGATTTGAGTGGAAAGCAACTTGAGGAAGGCTAGAGATCAAGATTTATGTGGTTGGATTGGAATATCTTGACCTCAACACAAGTGTAGGTGATTCTCCCTCAGAAAAAGTATGTTGGAAGTGTAGGCATGTTCTGATGGATCTCTCCACTAATGAAGAGTGGGTGAAGGGGTATATATAGCCTCCACACAAAATCTAACCGTTACACACAAACCTCCAAACTCAGTGGGACCGAATTATAAAACTCGGTCGGACCGATTTGGTTCATAATGTGACCGTTAGGCATTTCGGTGGGACCGACTGGATCAACTTGGTGGGACCGATGTGCTAGGGTTAGGGTAAAGCCTTATCTTGGTTCGACCAATGACACAAACTCGGTGGGACCGATTTTGGTAATAAGCCAAACAGAGAGTTGGCCAAGCAAACTCAGTTGGACCGATTTCATATTTTGGTGAGACCAAAATTAATGTAATAGGCAACAAAGAGGTTGCAAGCCCATCTCGGTGTGACCAAGATCCCATCGGTGAGACCGAATTGATTAGGGTTTTTGGTAGTGGCTATGTCAAGAGAACTCGCTGGCGCCGGATAGAAAGTTTCGGTGGGGCTGAGTTTGACTTTTGGTTTGGGACAAATGTGGATGTGAGAAAGTGGTTGACGGCTTTGGAGCATATCACTAAACACTTTGAGAAAGCAAGCCATTAAGCAACACCTCATCCCCTCTTAATAGTATTGGCTTTCCTATGGACTCAATGTGATCTTGGATCACTAAAATGAAAAATGTAGAGTCCTGAGCTTTGAGCTTGAGCCAATCATTTGTTTTCATCATCTTGAAGGGGTCCCACATCCTCTAGTCCATGCCACTCCATTGGTGGATGAGGGAGTCGTGGATTAGGGGGTCTCCGGACAGCCGGACTATATCCTTTGGCCGGACTGTTGGACTATGAAAACAAGATTGAAGACTTCGTCCCGTGTCTGGATGGAACTTTCCTTGGCGTAGAAGGCAAGCTTGGCAACACGGATATGTAGATCTCCTCCCTTGTAACCGACTCTGTGTAACCCTAGCCCCCTCCGGTGTCTACATAAACCAGAGGGTTTAGTCCGTAGGACAATAGACAATCATACCTTAGGCTAGCTTCTAGGGTTTAGCCTCTACGATCTCGTGGTAGATTAACTCTTGTAATCTCATATCGTCAAGAACAATCAAGCAGGATGTAGGGTATTACCTCCATCAAGAGGGCCCGAACCTGGGTAAACATCGTGTCCCCTGCCTCCTGTTACCATCCACCTTAGACGCATAGTTCGGGACCCCCTACCCGAGATCCGCCGGTTTTGACACCGACATTGGTGCATTCACTGAGAGTTCCACTGTGTCGTCACCATAAGGCTTGATGGCTCCTTCGATCGTCGGTAACGATGCGGTCCAGGGTGAGGTTTTCCTCCATGGACAAATCTTTGTATTCGGCGGCTTCGCACTGCGGGCCAATTCGCTTGGCCATCTGGAGCAGATCGAGAGCTACGCCCCTAGCCATCAGGCCAGGTTCGGAAACCTAAACTACACGGCCGACATCCGTAGAGCCTTGATCTTCGACGTATTCGAGCACATGTCAGATGCACAGCACAATCACGATGAGCATGATGTAACTCTGTCGTCGGACAGTGTTCGGGAGATCGCATCTGCAACTACCCCAGCCTTCAATCTGGAACAAATTGCACCATCCGGGAACGGAGGGATAGAGCCTGCCATGGAGGCCACACTCTTAGTGGCGATGGAGTCGGATACTGACTTCACCCCATACGAGAGCCGTGTCGCCGAACCACTCGATTCGTCTCCGGCCAGGCCACGTACTTCGAGCCGCCAGCATCCGTGCCTATCGAATCCGACTGGGAGTCGATCACGTAGTTCACCTCCGCGGATATCTTGCACTCGCCTTTCGGCGATGTCCTAAATTCATTAAGGTATCTCTCCTTGTCTGGAGAACCTTGGCCGAACTATGTCCGGCTAGAATGGGATGCGGACGACGAAGAAATTCGCTGCCCACCGACCACCCATTTAGTAGCCACTGTCGACGATTTAACTGACATGCTCGACTTCGAGTCCGAAGACATCGACGGTATGGATGACGATGCAGGAGATGAACAGGAACCACCGTGCACAGGGCGCTTGACCGCCACCTCATCATATGATATATACATGCTGGACACCCCCGAAGAAGGCAATGGCGACGAGACAGCGGAGGATGACCCCTCCAAGAAGCAACCCAAGCGCTGACGTCAGCAGCGCCGCTCTAAGTCCCGTTACAGCAAAAAGCATTGTTACCAGCACAAGAGACAATAACACTCCGGATAGTGCCGAGGACAACCACAATCCCCTCCAACACAATGTAGAGCGGGAGGATGAACAGGCTATCCCTCCAGAGCAGGCAGCAGATGGAGAACCGGAGGAGGACAATTACATGCCTCTCTCCGAAGACGAGGTGAGCCTCGGCAACGAAGAATTTATCGTGCCTGAGGATCCCGTCGAGCAGGAGCGCTTCAAGCGCTGGCTTATGGCCACAACAAATAGCCTAAAGAAAAAGCAACAACAGCTCCAAGCTGATCAAGACTTGCTAGCACACAGGTGGACCGAAGTCCTTGCGGCCGAGGAATACGAACTCGAGCACCCATCCAAGAGTTACCCAAAACGCAGGTTGCTACCTCCTCTCCATCACGAGTGTACGATGTGGCTGACCGACCACCGCATGGCCGAGCTAGAGAGGCGTTTTCAGCCTGAAGTTCAGCCTGCACGCCGCCGCCACTCAATCAAAAGTACCAAGGCCTGGGGCAACACACGGGACCTGCGAGACGTATTGGACAGCAGGGCAAAACTTGCAAGGTCAATATACAGGTTACGGGGGCGCGCGCCAACGCGCGACGATGACTGTCGCGCTGAATACACTAAAGGTAAATCCGGCCGGGCCGAATACACCACACAAGATCGTCGTGATATCGCCCGGCACAGAGGCGCCGCACACCCCCTATGCTTCACTGATGAAGTTATGGATCACGAATCCCCGGAGGGTTTTAAACCCGTAAATATCGAATCATATGATGGTACAACAGATCCCGCTGTATGGATTGAGGATTTCCTCCTTCACATCCACATGGCTCGCGGTGATGATCTACATGCCATCAAATACCTCCCACTAAATCTCAAAGGACCAGCTCGGCATTGGCTGAATAGCTTGCCAGCAGACTCCATTGGCAGTTGGGAGTATTTGGAAGACACATTCCTTGACAACTTCCAGGGCACTTATGTGCGACTACCGGATGCTGATGACTTGAGCCATATATCTCAGCAGCCAGGGGAATCGGCTAGGCAATTATGGACACAGTTCCGAACTAAGAATAACCAAATTGTCGACTATCCGGATGCAGAGGCCATAGCGGCACTCAAGCATAACATCCGTGACAAGTGCCTTGCCCGCCACCTCGGCCAGGAGAAGCCGAAGTCTATGGCAGCCCTTACCACACTCATGACCCGCTTTTGCACGGGCGAGGATAGCTGGCTGGCTCGCAGCAACAACACATCAAGGAATCTGGGCACTTAGGATACCAAAGAAGCCAACGACAGACCACGTCGTAACAGGCCAAAGCGCCGCAACAACGGCGATAACACCAATGATACGGCAGTCAATGCCGGATTCACAGGCTCTAGATCCGGTAAGCGGAAAAAGGCATTCAAAAGAAGTACTCCGACTCCGTCCAGTTTGGATCGCATACTGGATCACTTGTGTCAAATCCACGGCACCCCCGACAAGCCAGCCAATCACACCAACAGAGAATGCTGGGTGTTCAAGGAGGCCGGCAAGTTAAATGCCGAAAGCAAGGACAAGGGGCTGCATAGTGATGACAAGGAGGAGCCTTGGCCGCCGAACACGGGAGGACAGAATGGGTTCCCCCCACAAGTGAAGATGGTGAACATGATATACGCAACCCACATGCCCAAGAGGGAATGGAAGCACGCACTAAGGGACGTCTATGCGATGGAGCCCGTCGCCCCAAAGTTCAACCCATGGTCCTCTTGTCCGATCACCTTTGATCGCAGGGACCACCCCACTAGTATCCGTCATGGCGGATCCGCCGCACTGGTCCTAGACATCATCATCGACAGATTTCACCTCACTCGAGTCCTTATGGACGGCGGCGGCAGCCTGAACCTGCTTTATCAGGATAAAGTGCAAAAAATGGGTATAGGTCCCTCGAGGATCAAACCCACAAAAACCACCTTTAAGGGTGTCATCCCAGGTGTAGAGGCCCATTGCACGGGCTCAATCATACTGGAAGTGGTCTTCGGATCTCCGGACAACTTCCAAAGCGAGGAGTTAATCTTCGATATCGTCCTGTTTCACAGTGTCTATCACGCACTGCTCGGGCGAACCGCATTCGCAAAATTCAATGTGGTACCGCATTACGCATACCTCAAGCTCAAAAGCCAGGACCTAGGGGGGTCATAATAGTGAATGGAAACACAGAACGCTCGCTCCGCACGGAAGAGCACACTATGGCCCTCGCAGTAGAAGCACAAAGCAACCTTTTATGGCAAACCACTAATTCGGTGATACATCCCCCTGACACCTTCAAGCGAGTCCGTAGAAAACTACAACAGGATTGCCTGGCACGTTCAGAGTTCGTCCTAGCAATTCGGCCCCCGTCCCATTCCCAGTCAAGCAACGAAATCCGTGCCGCATGTACATAATTACGCACTGAAAATACCATGGACATAGGCGGGGGCACGATCAAGGCACATCCCGCAATGCGGCTTAACCGCCTCTGGGGTTGTATACCTTTATCATTTTTTTCTCTTTAGGACCTAACTCTCTGGAAGCCCTTTCCTGCAGTACGATTGCCGGCCACATTCCGGGAAGGAACAACCAAGGTGGCAAGAAGCTAAGATGTACACGGGAACCCTCAGGTGGTCTCTAATAATAATCGATATACCTACTTTCTACTATCCATACGCAGCTTGCCCTTGGATCGGACATGTCAAATAGTCCTACTTTCTGCTTATTGCACTACTTGTACCAGTACGCTTCGATGTATTATTTAAATAACAATGCATAGCATTAGTCTATTATTGCATTATTCATCCCTTTTTTTTCTTATATGTTCATTTACCATAATCTACACCCGTACATTCGGGTACGGTCAGTACGCTAGGGGCTTTCGTGTACCCCATAATATGGCGCGAGAAGTCCGAACACTTTCGACAGTGCGGCACCCCGAACTTATAGCATTATATGCATTAGCTCCGAATCATGTCTTGGGTCAATAGTTGGGTTTACCCAGCTCCCATACTTTGGTACCTTACGTTCCATTATATCGGCTAAGGTAGCGGTGGGAGAACTAGTACGATTGTGTCCCAGTTCTTTCGGACGAGCACCTCAGTAGAGAAAGCCGAAAACCGACTACCATGATAAGGCAAGAGATGTTCGTTGTTCGCGAGGTCTCAAGTCCTTAAATACTTTTTTCCGCATCGGGTGAGGAGTCGGCCTTGCCCGACTTAGGCGTGTATAGCGCCCCAAATTCGCCCTTCCGAATACTGGGGGCTTCACCAAAAATTTAAAATTGTAGACTTCTATGGCTAAGTGAGAGTGATAAAGCCTTATAGTCCGATTGCCAGGTTCGTTGCGCTGAACACCTCCCTCGAAGGCCCCAAAATTGGGATAAAGAGTGCTCAGGTTTATCCCGAACACCCAGTACTAGTTACATGGGGGCAGAAGCTTACGATTGGCCAACTCTCAGATTTTATAAATGGCCGCACAGAAGGTAATATTTTAAATTAAAAAAGTGTTCCATAGCGCAAATGAACTCGTTTCACATTACAGGACAACATGAGCATGTTTATTCAAAAATTACATCCCTGGCACATTCATCCGCCACAAGGCGGGAACCCTTCAGGACACTCTCATAATACATTTCGGGCAGCGATGCTCCTTGCCCTCCGGTGGCCCCTCCTTCACCAGCTTCACGGCGTCCAGCTTCGCCCGGTGCAACTTCGCCTGGGTAAAAGCCCTGCACGCACCCTCGATGCAGATAGACCGCTTTATGACTTGAAGCCATGGGCAAGCATCCGCAAGCCGCCTCACTAGACCGAAGTAGCTACTGGGCAGGGGCTCGCCAGGCCACATCCGGACTATAAGGCCCTTCATGGCCTGTTCGGCCGCCTTGTGAAGCTCGACCAATTGCTTCAGTTGGTCGCTCAAGGGCATTGGGTGTTCGGTCCCAGTATACTGAGAGCAGAACAACTTTTCCTTTGAGCTCCCCTCCTCATCTCGATAAAACTCCGCGGCATCCAGCACACTGCGCGGAAGATCTGCTAACGCTCCTGGAGAGCTCCGAACTCGGGTTAGTAAAAGGAAAGTTTCCTTCACATGCTTGCTTTCCATAATGTATGCCTTACCCGCTGCTATCTTCTTCACCGCATCAATCTCCAGGAGGGCCTTGTGGGCTTCAGCCTTGGTGCTCCAGGCGTTTTCAAGCACCTTCGCAAGCTCGGACTCTCGCGTCTTAGAGTCAAGCTCCAAGGACTCGTGTTTTTTGGTGAGAGCCTCGAGCTCTTGCTGCACCTCGCCTACTTGGGCTTCTTGCTTTTCCCGCTCCATGCGCTCCTTGGCCGCTTTGTCTTCGGCCTCGGACAGCGCCTTCTTCAGGGTCTCCACTTCGGTCGTGGCCCCTTGCAAATTCATGATGATCCTATTACTTTACACCTGAACTTCTTTTTAAATATATAGACAAAGGTATTGCTTACTTTTGCTCACCTGCTCCAGGTCTTGATTCAGTGCAGAGACCTCCGTAGTACGTGCGGCAGCGGCCAGCAGTGAAGCCTGCACATACACATAGACATATTTTGATTAGAATCCTGAGTTATCATTTGATCCTCTATTCGGCCTTTCTTCGCGAACGCCAAACAGAGCATTAGGGGCTACTGTCTATGCAGTAATATTTTTCCTATATTTTTATTGCTTACGTCAAAGCCTATTAGGAGGCTGACACAAGCTTTGGTCAGTCTGTTTTTGGCGAACAGAACTCTCTCGATCACCGCACTCATGATAGTGCGGTGCTCTTCATCGATGGAAGCACCGCGAAGCGCTTCCAGCAAGTTGTCCGGTGCCTCTAGATGGACAGAGGCCATTGACACGGGCGGCTTGCCCCTCTTAACGGGGGGTCGCTTGCTGGAATATGGAACCAACGAAGGTTCCGGCGCAGTGTTCGGCTGGGGGCCGAACTTGGAGCCCGTGGGAATTTGGCTCCCTTTGCGCCCAGGGTCTGGAAGGTCGCCTCGAGCCCCCCCAGGACTACCTCCCCTTGCCTCGGTGCCTTTTGAGACAACACCTCGACGTTGTCCGTAGGGCAAGGGGTGGAGGCGGTCGGAAGTGAATCGATGTTCATATCCGACGAGTCCAAAGAACCGTCCGACAAAGACACGTCGATACGGGATCGGGACATGCTGCATAATCATATTCGGGTAAGGAGAAGCAATGTAATAAAACATACCATGAATTATTATGGTATCCGGATACTTACGACTTCACCAGGGGCTTGTCCCTGTGTGATAGCCTGGCTTATTAGGGATGATAGACTAATCATATCAATAAGGAATTCCTTCTTTTCTGGGAGCCCATTCGGACAGAACTCCAAAGTTAAGCGTGCTCAGCTTGGAGTAGTGTCAGGATGGGTGATCAACCCGGAAGTTGCTCCCGGGTGTGCACGAGTGAGGACAAAGTGCGCAGAAAAGACTAGTATTGATCTGTGGGGCCAGTCTAGATCCCGCCAGGAGTAACGACCACCGGCGGGTGTGTCCGGGGTGCTACAACTTGGTATCAGAGCCGACCTTCGCGGTTACACGGATGGTTGCGGATAGGTGCACGGTCATGTTGCTCATGACGGTTGTGACCCGTCATGGCACACGACATGGTACATGTACCGGACTGGATGCACAGACGTATGTGCCAAGAGGGAACATTCTTGTGGCCCGACGAGGACGTCGATTCCTCTGAGTGGGATAGTATGGCTTATTAGGGATGATAGACTACTCATATCAATAAGGAATTCCTTCTTTTCCGGGAGCCCATTCGGACCGAACTCCAAAGTTAGGCATGCTCAGCTTGGAATAGTGTCAGTATGGGTGACCGATCGGGAAGTTGCTCCCGGGTGCGCACGAGAGAGGACAAAGTGCGCAGAAAAGACTAGTATTGATCTATGGGGCCAATCTAGATCCCGCCAGGAGTAACGACCACCGGCGGGTGTGTCTGGGGCATTACACCCTGGGGAACCACTCTTCATCGCTGTGGGCAGCCGTCGTGTAGCAGTCCGGATGGAGGGTCATTCCCTTCTTGGACCCTTCGGCCTCCCCGGTTGGGTCGGCCTTCCTTTTCTTGTCTCCCACGGCTTGGGGGGGGGGAGAATTTTCCACCTCCTCTGTCACACCCTAGCTAGTTCATGCATTAGAGTGTTGCATCATATTTACTCTTTCATCAGAAACCTGAAATGGGGATGACAGAACCCCAAGCCCCCTCTGAAACCAACTAGGGTTTACTAAAAACTTTTTCAATGAACCTGAAATGCCCTTCTAAAATGCCCATCATTTTTGTCTTGGTTCAGAACCTCTGCCAAAAGTGATGCACATTTTCCTAGGCCATCTTAGGGTTTGTAAATTAAATCATAAATATTTGAATTTGGGCATTTAAAATTATATAAAATACTTAAATGCTCAAATATCTCCAAACTAAAATGTTTCATGTTGGAAATAATCCAACTATGGACCAGGAGTAGTTTGGTGATTTTAGGAGTTGCCTAAATATTTTTATTAATTCAACAAAGTTGCAGAAGTATTAAAAAAATAGAAAACAAAGAAAAATAGAAAAACTTACCTGGCGCCAGCACCCGGCCCACCTGCCGGCCCAGCCCAGCGCCGCTCCAGCGAGCTGCTTGCCGGCCAGGCAGGCAGGCAGGTGCCCGACGGCGACCACAGCGCGCGCCACGCACCTGCTCGCCGCCTCGCCGCTCCCCTCGCCCGGTGACGTCGTGGATCGCCCTCCCTCTCTCCCCCGAAACCCCCAGACACCCCCTTTCCTCTCCAGCTCCTCCCCCTCGTGCCCCCCAGCCATGGCCGATGCTACCGCCGCCGTGCCTACGTCGTAGCCGCGCTCCCCGCCGCCCGTGCGTCCTCTCGTCGTGTCCAGGAGCTCCACCGCTGTCCACTTCATCGAGCAAG
>NC_041382.1:289373845-289382037 GCF_002162155.2 Triticum dicoccoides | reverse complement strand
TGTGTGTTACGGTAGTTGAACCCATTTCCTCTGCATGACCTGTCATTGCCACAGTAACTAGATGAAACCCACTAGCATGTGTAGGAGTTGTTTGAGCCATATGTATGTGTTGTTCCTACCTTGCTATGCCTGCTATGCTTAGAGTCGTGTCAGGTCTGGTTCATCTGGGTGATGGACTAGAGTGAAATGATTATGTCGGTAATGAAAGTGGTGTGGTGAACATGATTTGGTAAAGGTATCGATGAGAGGCCATGTAGGAGTACATGGTGGGTTGTTTCATTGAAGCCGACCTTAAGCACTGAGATCTGTATGTGTGATTTAAGATTCAGCTACTACCATGCATTGGGCCCGAAACCAATGGACCCTCTCGACTTCTTATTCACCCTAGTTCTCTGTCCAGGAGTTGCAAGTAGTTTCTGGTGTTTGTAGCCTACTGGAGGCTGTGGACAACGTTGACCGTAGGGGTGGGCTGTGATGCGGTAGGTACGTGGCACGGTGTACCGAATACCCGTTAGGTATCTCGGGAACCCTGTTCACATCGTTTGGGGCTATGAGAGAAACCTCGGCCGGATCTCCTCATGGATGGAACCCGAATAGGCGATAAACCTGGACTAGAGACTTAGGTGATTAGGTAGGTTGTGGCCGACACCCACGTTGGGCTTCCGCTTGAAGGTTGCCGAGTACATGTCGTGTAAACGACGGTAAGTGGTGAGAGCGTGTATGAAGAAGTACACCCCTGCAGGGTTATCATGATCTATTCGAATAGCCGCGTCCGCGGTAAAGGACTACTTGGTTGCCTATACAGTTCATAGACAAGTAAATGGAAACTACTAAAAGCCTCAAGATAAGTGTGAGTGCCGAGGATGGCTCTTCCATAGGAAGACGGAGGTGGATCCTCGGTAGTGTATTGAAGTGGTGAGTAGTGGACTCGTGTACGCAAAACCATTTCAAGTTGGAGTCTCGTAGGATAGTCTAGCCAAGAGTCAAAGCTGGCTTGCTGCAATAACTCCACCAACCCTTCTTGATAATGTGCATGTATGTAGGATCTGATGTAAGTCTTGCTGAGTACCTTTGTACTCATGTTGCTATAATTTACATTTTACAGAAGACGCTGCAACCCCTTCTCATGGGTTCTTCGTAGACGTTGACATCAATGAGTAGGCTAAGTCCCAGGTGGTGATCCTGAGGTTGTGAAGGACCACGTATTATAGCTAGGCTTTCCAAGCCTCTTTTATTTTACTAGTTGTCTGTACTCAGACAAGTTACTTCCGCTGCTGGTTTGTATGACTGTATGACTTGAATGCTGGGTCGTGTGACCCGTACCTTTGTGTATGTTATGTATGGCTCTCTGAGCCTTAAATAAAGTACTTGTGTCATAGAGTCATGTTGTGATGCCTTGTTGTATTTGCACATATCGAGCCTATTGTGTGTATGATTGAAATGCTTGGTATGTGTGGGATCTGACTATCTAGTTGTTTATCCTTAGTAGCCTCTCTTACCGGGAAATGTCTCCTAGTGTTACCACTGAGCCATGGTAGCTTGCAACTGCTCTGGAACACTTAGGCTGGCCGGCATGTGTCCTTCTTCGTTCCTGTGTCTGTCCCTTCGGGGAAATGTCACGCATTGAGTACCGGAGTCCTGTTAGCCCGCTACAGCCCAGTTTACCGGAGTCCTGCTAGCCCAGTGCTACAGCCCGGACCCACTTGCTGATGACCGACACGTTCGTTGCTGGGTCATGGATGCCTGTCCCTGTAAGTCTGTGCCACTTTGGGTTTACGACTAGCCATGTCAGCCCAGGCTCCTTATCATATGGGTACTAGTGACACTATCATATACGTGTGCCAAAAGGGGCAAACGGTCCCGGGCAAAGGTAAGGAGACACCCGTGGGAATACCGTGCGTGAGGCCGCAAAGTGATATGAGGTGTTACATGCTAGACCTATGTGGCATCGAGTCGGGGTCCTGACAGTGTTGGTATCAGAGCCGGACTGCCTGTAGGTTCTCCAAGCCAAACTGGTCGATGTTGAGTCTAGAAATTCTTTAGTTATATGTAGGGGAATTGTTTGTGGGTTGGAACGTAAGGCTCTTTTTACTCCTTTATCTTATGACATTCTGATCTGAGTCAGTCTATTCTTCCACCGGGGGTTAAGGAATTAGGATCTATTCTCTCTATCAGGTTCACGTGTTACTAATCAGTAGTACCTTATAGGTTTGATGGATACAAGTCTAGTTCAGTTCTACTACCACATTATGTTGTTAGGATGGACTCAGAACTTTGATATGATGATGTTGAGTGTGTATGAAATCCCTTGTCAAATGTCTCAAAATCCTTCTTGAGCATTTACAGCTGTTATGCTGCCGAAATTTTGCTAGAAATTCTAATGCCTTTGCATTATGGTTGTGCTTTCAGATGGCCACTCGCGACCTCAATCAAGTGGTTCGCCTGACTCGATGCCTAGATGTACCCGGCCATACCACCATGTTGGTCAGGGTAATGACTGAGGCTGGATACCGTTGGTATCCCGAGTACACGGTCGAAGAGCAATTTCGGGACTTTAATCAAAGCCAGTATCTCTGCACTGTCAGGATATTTCCATCTTATCCTGGATCCACCGAGCCCCTTCACTGCTCCTATGGACTCGGGGTTACTATTGAGATGGCTGTGCAGGACGCCGCCTACTCCATGATGACCATCATGCGAGTCAGGTCTGGTCTATTTCGGGACTCTGATTTCCGGTATATGCCAGGATCACTTCCGGGAGCACAAGGGTATCTTCAGGCTATCTATGCTGAACCCACTCAGGAGGATTCATGGACTCGCACCACTGCTGAGATGCTCGAGGATAAGGACCGTGAAAATCGGGCCTTGAGGCTAGAGCGCTTCAATACCCGTGCTGACCATTGGGCCATGTTGACTCGGTTTGCACCGGCGGTGCAAGCTGGATATTCGGATATGCGCGATCTCTATCCTGTGAGATCTGCTTTGCCAGACGTGATGGGTTGGCGTGATGTAGGAGGCATCACCCCACCTCGCGGTCCCCGCAGGCCACCGTCTGTTGGTCCAAGACCTCATCCTAGCCCCTATGGTCCTCAAGCTCCGCGGGATCGTCTGTTCCCGGATGATCATGTTGAGCTTCCAGGCTATGGAGGTGACTTCTACGAGGACTACTACGGATCGGTCTGAGTTAGTGGTAGTATCACTAGTTCGTACTAGCTGTGTCGTCTATCGTCCTGCGTGACTCGTGGGATATGACCTAGTTTGTACCGCCTTCCGGAGGTGTAGAAAAATAATGTATAGGAGCTTGGGATGCCTCCGATGAGATGTAATCCTCTTTTCACCGTAATAGTACCTTGTTTGGTCTTGTACTAAACCTTGTATGGTGTGTATGAGGATGGAATAAAGAAGCAGTTTCTGTATCTACCATGTCATACGGATGATCATCTTGCATTCCGAGTTACTCCTTACATTCTGTATTCTATGTCGGAATCTTATCATTCTGACTAAATCATTGTCTTGTTTACCTAGGATGGTCAACACGCGCAATAACCCTGCTCCTCAAGAGCAGGCCGAAGGCAGTGAAGTCAGGAACGCAAATCTGCCTCATCCTCCTTCCCTAGCCGAGGTTATGATGGAAGCCGAAAGAAACAAGCGGGAGACCAACCGTTTGTTGGAGCGTATTGAACAGAACACATCACACCATCAGAGGACTAACGTGGTGTCACTCAGTGATTTCATCAAGTTACATACACCCACGTTCCACCACTCCGTCGAGCCTCTCGACGCTGATGACTGGCTTCGCAGTATTTCTCACAAACTACGCTCCGCGCTAGTAGCCGAGGCTGACAAGGTCACCTTTGCTGCATATCATCTTGAAGGCCCCGCCAGTCTATGGTGGGAGAATTATGGAGCTATGCGCCCAGCAGGCCATGTCACTACTTGGGCTGAATTCAGCGAGGCTTTCCGTGAACATCACATTCCGGAGGGTCTCATGGACCGTAAACGTGAGGAATTTTGCAGTTTCACCCAAGGCCGACTCTCTGTGGATGCTTACAGCAGGGAGTTTGGTAACCTCGCACGATATGCAACTGAGGAAGTTTCTACTGATGCTAAGAAGCAAGCAAGGTTCTGTAAGGGACTTAGTCCTGAGCTTCGCCGCGACCTCCGTCTGCATGAGTGCACATCTTTTCAGAAGCTTGTTAACAAGGCCATCAGTGCTGAGACTGGTCAGACTGATTATGACGCAACACGCAAGCATGGCCGTGACGTGGGTTCCTCATCCGGTGCTGGTCCTCAGAAGCGCCGCGTGTGGGTGCCCAACACTGCCCTGCCACCCAGGTTCACACCGAGGCCATCCTTCCAGGCGCCTCGCCCCGTTCAACAGTCTGCACCAGCCAAGCCCTATGGTGGTCCAACCAACAATGCTCCTCCACGTACCAGTTCTGTGACTTGCTTTAAGTGTGGGGAATCTGGCCACTATATGCGCGAGTGTCCCCAGACCAACCCCAACCAATCTGCTAAAACTGTTGGCCGTGGCAAGGCGACAGGAAAAGTGTTCCACGCCAAGCCGGCCACCGCTACACGTGGCCATGTCAACTGTATCTCTGCCGAAGAAGCTCAAGAGGATCCCAACGTCGTTCTCGGTACGCTCCTTGTTAATTGCCACCTGGCATCTGTTCTTTTAGATACAGGAGCATCTCATTCATTTATATCCGAGAGATATGCTCGTCTGCATAACACCACATTCTGTGACATGCCATCCTCTATGGTAATTCAAACTCCGGGATCCAAATGGCAAACTTCTAGAGTAAGCCATGGAAACGAAATCCAAGTCGACAGACTTGTTTTTCTCGCATCTTTGATAGCCCTTAAATCTTCGGATATTAATATCATCTTGGGTATGGACTGGATGTCAGCTCATCATGCCCAAGTTGATTGCTTCTCTAGGACTGTTCAACTCACCCATCCCTCGGGGAAGATAGTCAATGTCTTGACCCGAATAGCCAAGCGACAGTTATATTCTCTTAACGCCAGCCCTTTGCCAGACCTTGAGGACGTCCCGGTAGTCCGTGACTTCCCGGATGTCTTCCCAGAGGAATTGCTAGGTGTTCCACCTGACAGGGATGTTGAGTTCGTAATAGACCTTATTCCAGGAACCGTCCCGATTGCTAGAAGACCCTATAAGATGGCACCACTAGAACTAGCCGAGCTTAAGAAACAACTCGATGAGTCCTTGGAAAAGGGTTTCATCCGACCTAGTTCATCTCCGTGGGCTTCCCCCGTCCTCTTCGTCAAGAAGAAGGATGGTACGGACCGGATGGTTGTAGATTATCGACCTGTCAATTTGGTCACAATCAAGAACAAATATCCGCTCCCAAGGATCAACGACATGTATGATCAGCTCGCTGGATCCTCAGTCTTCTCCAAAATGGATTTGAAGTTGGGCTACCATCAAATCAAAATCAGGAACGGGGACATTCCTAAAACGGCCTTTGTTACTCGTTATGGCCAATACGAGTACACCGTCATGTCCTTCGGTTTAACCAACGCTCCAGCCACTTTTTCTCGATTGATGAATTCAATCTTCATGGAGTATTTGGATAAATTCGTCGTGGTTTACCTTGATGATATACTCATCTACTCCAAGAACGAGGAAGAACATGCCGAACATCTAAGGCTAGTGTTGAAGAAACTTCGAGAGCATCGCCTTTATGCCAAGTTTTCTAAATGTGAATTTTGGTTGTCAGAAGTGACCTATCTGGGTCATGTAATATCTGGTAAAGGTATTGCTGTTAACCCTGAGCGAGTTCAAGCCGTCCTTAATTGGACTCCACCTCAATCGGTCAAGCAAGTTCGGAGTTTTCTGGGCTTAGCGAGCTATTGCCATCGCTTTGTCGAAAATTTCTCCAAAGTTGCTAAACCTCTAACCGAACTCCTCAAGAAAGATAAAAAGTTCGAATGGACTCCACAATGTGAGAATAGCTTTCAGGAACTGAAAAGACGCCTGACTTCTGCTCCCGTACTGGTACCGCCAGACTTCTCTAAGGACTTTGTTATCTACTGCGACGCCTCGCGACAAGGACTAGGTTGCATTCTCATGCAAGATCAACATGTAATTGCTTACGCTTCACGGCAATTGCACCCACATGAGGAGAATTATCCTACTCATGATCTAGAGCTTGCAGCCGTAGTCTATGCACTTAAAACCTGGCGACATTACCTCCTTGGTAATTGCTGCGAAATATTCACTGATCACCAAAGTCTGAAGTACATCTTCACCCAACCGGATTTGAATCTCAGGCAAAGACGTTGGGTCGAATTGATCACAGATTTCGACTTAGGAATAACTTACACCCCAGGGAAAGCCAACGTCATGGCTGATGCGCTAAGTCGTAAATCTTATTGTAACAACCTGATGTTACAACAAAGTCAACCGCTTCTCCATGAGGAATTTCGGAAGCTTAACCTTCACATTGTTCCTCAAGGTTTTCTTTCCACCTTGGTGGCGAAACCTACCCTTACGGATCAGATCATCAAAGCACAGAAAGTAGATCCGGGAATTTCCCGCATCAGGAGAAACATCAAGAAAGGAGTTGCGAATTGTTTCTCCATTGATGGTCAAGGGGTCATGTACTTCGGGAATCGACTAGTGGTTCCCAAAGTGCGAAACCTGAGGCGATTGATCCTTAAGGAAGCTCATGAATCTCCTCTCACCATTCACCCCGGTAGTACCAAGATGTATCAGGACCTACGCCAGAGGTTCTGGTGGACTAGAATGAAGAGAGAAATTGCTCAGTATATTGCTAATTGCGACGTCTGCCGTCGTGTAAAAGCAGCGCATCAACGGCCTGCTGGCACCCTTCAACCCCTAGCTATTCCTGAATGGAAATGGGATAAAATTGGTATGGATTTCATTACCGGTTTTCCCAGGACCAAGAGAGGGAATAATGCTATCTTCGTCGTTGTCGATCGTCTTTCCAAAGTAGCCCATTTCTTACCTGTTCGTGAGAGTATAACCGCTAGTCAATTGGCAGACTTATACATCTCCCGAATAGTGTCTCTCCATGGTGTTCCTTTGGAAATTAACTCGGATCGAGGAAGTCTTTTCACCTCTCGATTTTGGGAAAGTTTCCAAAATGCTATGGGAACCCGTCTCTCTTTTAGCACCGCCTTCCACCCTCAATCAAGTGGTCAAGTGGAACGCGTCAACCAGATCCTAGAAGACATGCTTCGAGCCTCTGTTATCTCATTCGGAATGGAGTGGGAGAAATGCCTTCCATTTGCCGAATTTGCTTATAACAACGGCTATCAATCTAGCTTGGGTAAAGCCCCTTTTGAAGTTCTCTATGGACGACGGTGTCGAACACCCCTTAACTGGTCAGAAACCGGGGAAAGACAATTCTTTGGCCCGGATATGATTCAGGAAGCAGAAGAGCAAGTTCGCATCGTTCGTGAAAAGTTGAAAACATCCCACGTCAAAAGAGTCAGTATGACCGAAAACATAAGGCTATGACTTTCGAGGTTGACGAGAAAGCTTACCTTCGGGTTACTCCTCCGAAGGGAACCCATCGTTTCAGTATCAAGGGCAAATTGGCTCCTCGTTACATTGGACCTTTCCGTACCTACCAGTTGGAACTACCTCCGCACCTCTCCAGAGTCCACGATGTCTTCCACGTTTCTCAACTCAGGAGTTGCTTCTCGGATCCTATCCGTGGAGTGGACCACAAAACGCTTGATCTCCAAGATAATCTCACGTATCGAGAGTACCCCATTCGCATCCTCGATCAGGCCGAGCGTACCACTCGACGTCATAATATCAAGTTTCTCAAAGTTCAATGGTCGCACCATTCTGAGGATGAAGCAACTTGGGAAAGGGAGGATCGTCTTCGACTCGAGTACCCCGCCTTCTTTCCGGAAGAACCCAAATCTCGGGACGAGATTCTTTTGAGTGGGGGTGAGTTGTCACACCCTAGCTAGTTCATGCATTAGAGTGTTGCATCATATTTACTCTTTCATCAGAAACCTGAAATGGGGATGACAGAACCCCCAGCCCCCTCTGAAACCAACTAGGGTTTACTAAAAACTTTTTCAATGAACCTGAAATGCCCTTCTAAAATGCCCATCATTTTTGTCTTGGTTCAGAACCTCTGCCAAAAGTGATGCACATTTTCCTAGGCCATCTTAGGGTTTGTGAA
>NC_041382.1:289286744-289373514 GCF_002162155.2 Triticum dicoccoides | reverse complement strand
GCTACCGCCGCCGTGCCTACGTCGTAGGCGCGGTCCCTGCCGCCCGTGCGTCCTCTCGTCGTGTCCAGGAGCTCCGCTGCTGTCCACTTCATCGAGCAAGCCGAGCCCCGAGCGCTCGCAACGCCCGAGTACACCGCAACGACCTCGCCCGAACCGCCGTCGCCGGAGATCCCCTTCAACGCCGTCGTCGCTCCGGTCCGTCCCCGGCCGCACCAAGGGCTTCGTCGAACTCCCCGTGAGCTTAGCCATCTTCCCCTCTCTTCTTTTCTTGCTCCCGAGCCGTGTAGCGACCTCCCGGAGCTCAACCGCACCCACCACCGTGGAGCTCGTCGCCGACGTGCTCCCGGTCACCCTCCGGCCACAAACTGGTGTCCATCATGCTCACCGCGTCACGTAGCACCTAACTAGCTACTCCCCGCACCTCACCGACCCCTCTAGCGTAAAGTTCGCCCTCGGCCAAACTCCGGTGGCCGCCAAAGTCGTCGCCGGCGCCAACTCCGGCCACCCCGACCCCAACGGACTCCACCAAGAGCTGCGGCTCGTCTTCAGCTCCACTCCGGTGGTCTCCGCGACCCATTTGGTGGCCAAAACGGACAAACCAATTTCTCCGCCGCGTCGGGCTCGCCGGCGGCTAAACGCTGGTGCAGCCGACCCGGGTTTGACCACGGGTGGGCCATGGTTGACTCCCCTGAGTCAATGACAGGTGGGGCCCAGCCCTGTTAACTAATTAGGATTAGTTTAAATTAATTTTAGTTTAATTAATCACACTGACACGCGGGACCCACTGTCAGGTTTGACCCGGACGTGTCCCGTTGACCTGCTGATGTCACACTGACGTCAGGCTGACGCAGTAACTGATTTTCTGGATTTAATCTAATATAGGAAATTCCAGAATATAGTTTAAACTTCAAAAATTCATAACTTTTATTCTGTAACTCCAAATCAGACAAATTATATATGAAAAATGATCAGAAAAATCCAATCTATCCATCTGTACTATTTTCATGCATGACTAAACAAGTTAACTTGATGTTTAATGCAGAACAAGGAAAAACACTTTAAAGGACCATGTTTGAGTTTGAAATTTGAATCTTTGATTCAAATTGGTTCAAACCCTTCTGGTCTTAGTTGCATTAGCCCAACACACTCATATTGCCATGTTTCATGCATGCATCATATTGTTGCACATTGTTTGGTGATGGTTGTGTATGGTGTTCTTTGCGGCAGGATCTGCCTCCGAGGAGTACCGTGATTACCCTAACGAAGAACCGTATCAGTGCATCGAATCATCAAGCAAGCAACCAACCATTTGATCATATCGATACAATCCCATGTTCTCGCTCCTGCTCTCTTTTACTGCATTAAGACAACGCGTTTCAAACTGCTGTGTGTTACGGTAGTTGAACCCATTTCCTCTGCATGACCTGTCATTGCCACAGTAACTAGATGAAACCCACTAGCATGTGTAGGAGTTGTTTGAGCCATATGTATGTGTTGTTCCTACCTTGCTATGCCTTCTATGCTTAGAGTCGTGTCAGGTCTGGTTCATCTGGGTGATGGACTAGAGTGAAATGATTATGTCGGTAATGAAAGTGGTGTGGTGAACATGATTTGGTAAAGGTATCGATGAGAGGCCATGTAGGAGTACATGGTGGGTTGTTTCATTGAAGCCGACCTTAAGCACTGAGATCTGTATGTGTGATTTAAGATTCAGCTACTACCATGCATTGGGCCCGAAACCAATGGACCCTCTCGACTTCTTATTCACCCTAGTTCTCTGTCCAGGAGTTGCAAGTAGTTTCTGGTGTTTGTAGCCTACTGGAGGCCGTGGACAGCGCTGACCGTAGGGGTGGGCTGTGATGCGGTAGGTACGTGGCACGGTGTACCGAATACCCGTTAGGTATCTCGGGAACCCTGTTCACATCGTTTGGGGCTGTGAGCGAAACCTCGGCCGGATCTCCTCATGGATGGAACCCGAATAGGCGATAAACCTGGACTAGAGACTTAGGTGATTAGGTAGGTCGTGGCCGACACCCACGTTGGGCTTCCACTTGAAGGTTGCCGAGTACATGTCGTGTAAACGACGGTAAGTGGTGAGAGCGTGTATGAAGAAGTACACCCCTGCAGGGTTATCATGATCTATTCGAATAGCCGCGTCCGCGGTAAAGGACTACTTGGTTGCCTATACAGTTCATAGACAAGTAAATGGAAACTACTAAAAGCCTCAAGATAAGTGTGAGTGCCGAGGATGGCTCTTCCGTAGGAAGACGGAGGTGGATCCTCGGTAGTGTATTGAAGTGGTGAGTAGTGGACTCGTGTACGCAAAACCATTTCAAGTTGGAGTCTCGTAGGATAGTCTAGCCAAGAGTCAAAGCTGGCTTGCTGCAATAACTCCACCAACCCTTCTTGATAATGTGCATGTATGTAGGATCGGATGTAAGTCTTGCTGAGTACCTTTGTACTCATGTTGCTATAATTTACATTTTACAGAAGACGCTGCAACCCCTTCTCATGGGTTCTTCGTAGACGTTGACATCAATGAGTAGGCTAAGGCCCAGGTGGTGATCCTAAGCTTGTGAAGGACCACATATTATAGCTAGGCTTTCCAAGCCTCTTTTATTTTACTAGTTGTCTGTACTCAGACAAGTTACTTCCGCTGCTGGTTTGTATGACTGTATGACTTGAATGCTGGGTCGTGTGACCCGTACCTTTGTGTATGTTATGTATGGCTCTCTGAGCCTTAAATAAAGTACTTGTGTCATAGAGTCATGTTGTGATGCCTTGTTGTATTTGCACATATCGAGCCTATTGTGTGTATGATTGAAATGCTTGGTATGTGTGGGATCTGACTATCTAGTTGTTTATCCTTAGTAGCCTCTCTTACCGGGAAATGTATCCTAGTGTTACCACTGAGCCATGGTAGCTTGCTACTACTCTGGAACACTTAGGCTGGCCGGCATGTGTCCTTCTTCGTTCCTGTGTCTGTCCCTTCGGGGAAATGTCACGCATTGAGTACCGGAGTCCTGTTAGCCCGCTACAGCCCGGTTTACCGGAGTCCTGCTAGCCCAGTGCTACAGCCCGGACCCACTTGCTGATGACCGACACGTTCGTTGCTGGGTCATGGATGCCTGTCCCTGTAAGTCTGTGCCACTTTGGGTTTACGACTAGCCGTGTCAGCCCGGGCTCCTTATCATATGGGTACTAGCGACACTATCATATACGTGTGCCAAAAGGCGCAAACGGTCCCGGGCAAAGGTAAGGCGACACCCGTGGGAATACCGTGCGTGAGGCCGCAAAGTGATATGAGGTGTTACATGCTAGACCTATGTGGCATCGAGTCGGGGTCCTGACATCCTCGTTTTCGTGGGAGGAGTGCGCGTCAGAGTCATTGGACGATGAGTCCGATACAACCTTGCGCTAGAGACCCTTTCGGGTCCCCGTGGCCTTCTTCTTGGTCCTCTTCACCGGCACCTCGTAAGGTGCCGGAGCCAGCATCTCTGTCACGGGAGCATCTGCAGGATCTGCAGGCTGTGGGGCTGGGCAATCGAGCTGCTCCGTTGTCTTTATTCAGTCTTGTTAATGACATGGAAGCTTAGATCTCACACATGATTTAACTGGGGCAAATAAATACCCTGTGAGATTTAAAAACTTACCGGATTGGCACAGCGCTTTGTGCTGAGTCCGCGTTCGTCGGTGAGGGAAGGAGGTACCTCGGCACCCTTGAACAGCACCCTCCAGACGTCCTCGTGTGTTGTGTCGTAGAGCTCTCGCAGCATCTGGTGCTTGGCCAGGTCGATCTCCCACAAATTGAATGCCCGTCGTTGGCACGGGAGGATCCGGCGGAAGAGCATGACTTGGACCATGTTGACGAGCTTGATTTTCTTGCTCATCATGTTCCTGATACAGGTCTAGAGTCCGGTCAGCTCTACCGAAGAACCCCGGGACAGGTCCTTCTCTTTCCAGGAGGTGAGCCGCGTGGGGATTCTAGATCTAAACTTGGGGACCGCCACCCAGTTGGTGTCGTGCGGCTCGGTGATGTAGAACCACCCCGATTGCCACCCCTTTATGGTATCCACATAGGTGTCCTCGAGCTAGGTGATGTTAGGCATTTTTCCCACCATGGTGCCTCCGCATCTCTGCTTGCTGGCCGACCACCACCTTCGGTTTAACATTGAAATTTTTCAGTCGTAGGCCGAAGTGGGGCTTGATGCTGAGGAAGGCCATGCACACGACGATAAACGCCGAGATGTTGAGGATGAAGTTGGGGGCCAGATCATGAAAATCCAGTCCGTAGTATAACATTAGCCCGCGGACAAACTGGTGGAGGGGAAATCCCAGTCTGCGGACGAAATGGGTAAGAAAAACTACCCTCTCATGGGGTTCGAGCGTAGGGATGATCTGCCCCGCATCTGGTAGCCGGTGTGCGACATCCGCAGCCAGATATCCGGCTACCCGTAACTTTGCGATGTGCTCCTCCATGACAGAGGAGACCATCCACTTGGCTCCTACTCCGGACATGCTTGGAGTGGTTTGAGAAGAAGAACGCGAACTTGGGCGCTAGAGCTCGAGTGCGTGGGAATGGATAAGCAAGGAGGTAGGAGGCATGGGTAAAAGGGGTGAATCCTTGTCCCTTTATAAGGGCGGAAGAGGCGATGCGCCACCCCACTTGCCTGGTAAAATCGCTTATTTCCCAGGTGCCGTAATTGATGGTGCGATTGGGTTACCCATGTACGTATTGATGAGAATCCCTTAATAAAGCGGACACGATCTCTGCTTTGACAAGGCGTGTCAAGAAAACCACCCTGCGATATATGCGGTGCTGGTTGAGAAAAACGGTTCGAATAATGACCGGGCCATGACATGATGTCATGCTGTCAAACGTGTCAGCAAATTGGATTTGTGGAAATATTATTCTCTCTATGGTGGTATGTGGAACTTGTTTTGCAGAGCCGGACACTATCCTTGTGTTAAGAATCTTTTATGGAGTAATCGAATGAGGAACCCGCCTTGCAATGCCGAAGACAATACTGCGCGCCGGACTCATCATCATTGAAGCCTGGTTCAGGGGCTACTGAGGGAGTCCTGGATTAGGCGGTCTCCGGACAGCCGGACTATATCCTTTGGCCGGACTATTGGACTATGAAGATACAAGATTGAAGACTTCGTCCCGTGTCCGGATGGGACTTTCCTTGGTGTAGAAGTCAAGCTTGGCAATACGGATATGTAGATCTCCTCCCTTGTAACCGACTCTGTGTAACCCTAGCCCCCTCCGGTGTCTACATAAACCGGAGGGTTTAGTCCATAGGACAACAGACAATCATACCATAGGCTAGCTTCTAGGGTTTAGCCTCTACGATCTCGTGGTAGATCAACTCTTGTAATACTCATATCATCAAGAACAATCAAGCAGGACGTAGGGTATTGCTTCCATCAAGAGGGCCTGAACCTGGGTAAACATCGTGTCCCCTGCCTCCTGTTACCATCGGCCTTAGACGCACAGTTCGGGACCCCCTACCCGAGATCTGCCGGTTTTGACACCGATAGTGGACTCATCTGAAATATGCTAGATGAAAGTATTAGTCCAACAAGAGATATGTTGACATTAATTACCAAAATCACCCAGGGAGCACTTGTGCTTTCACGTGGCGTTTTTAAACCTGCCGCAAAACGGATCTCCATTCTTCTTCCTCTAGAATTAGTTAACCTATCGAGCATTATCCCTGATGTTTGTCTCCTCTTGCGCCTATGTGCTAGTCTAACAACGAACATAGGAAGTGTTTGTATACATCAAACTGTGAGACTACATATAAAGAAGCATGCAACTATAACTTGACTCCAGCAACTACCTTCTTGTTGTTGAAGCTCACAAGGTTCATTTGATCTTGCCAACTCATCTTGTGTCAAGAGTGCTCCGGAAGTAGTGTCAGGTGGCAAGGGAGCTTGGGAATGTGCTGCCAGCTGAGTTGACAAACGAGTAACTCGTGCAGCTGGTGGTACTGTGGAAGGTATTCAACAACTAGGAATGTCTTTGCTTGTTTGGTGGCAGCTATTAGTTTCCGTTTGGTTTGTTTTGCAGCTCGTGTAACATGGGATACCATGTTTGTACAATCTTCCGCTGGACTTTGACCTTCTATTGCACCATTAGTACCAGCGGAATCTGCATAATTCTACCGCTTCTGTTTTCGTGTGTCCTTAGTACTAACACCATCCCCTGTCATTCTGTGTTCCTTCCTCTTTCTCTATGCCATGTTAAGTCAAGCCAGCGAGAAAAAAGGAATAAAATTTTAGTTCTTCAGAACAAATTGATGCGTGATACAGACGAACTGGACTTTGATGTTAGACAACCACATGATAGGAGGATGTAATATGTACGAAAAAAGGATGGCATGAGATAATCAGAACTATGATGTGTAAACTAAGCAGAATAAATTTCAATAAATTAGAAGCAATGGAATGGAAGGTAGACACCATATGAAAAATGCTACAAATATCGCTCTGCCAAGTTAATAGTGTCTCGTCATAACTGGCATTTAAACAAATGTGAAGGGGTGCAAAAAATAAATCATATGTAAGATGCAAACAACATCACACTACCAAGTTAAAGGTCTCTCGTCATTAGTGCCATTGCATATTCATAGCTTATGATGTGTAAACTAAGCAGAAGGCATTTCAAGAAATTAGAAGCAATGAAAGCTAGACACCATATGTAAGACGCAACGAATATTAGTCTACCATGTTAAAATTGTCTTGTCATTAGTGCCATTTCAACAAATTAGTAGTACAAGCTAGAAAATAATGCGAGATGTAAACTATATTAGAATCCCAAGTTAAACGTGTCTTGTGAAAAGTGACTGTTGAAGGTTAAACAACAGTAGTACTTTGATGTAAGAACATGGTATGATAGACATATATTGTAAGTTCTAGAAACAGGAACACGTGTCTTATTCACAAGTATAATGTGTAAAGTAAGCAGATGTAATTCAACAAAATTAGAAGAAATACAAGCTATACATCATACATAACATGCAACCACAAATAACAGTGCCATGTTAGAGGGAGGACCTGTGATGGTGGACGTGCTCATCATCAACATAGATACTTTGAGTGTCTATGCATGTGTTGTCTTCCAAATCTTGTTGGGGGGATGGCCGAGTAGAATGTGGAGAGGCCCTCCATTTGGAAGAAGCTCCTTTATCCACTACCTTGCTAATTTCCTTCTGCTTTGTTGATTTTGCATTGTCAAGTAAGACTGACAAGAAAAAGAAATAAAATTCACTCTTCAGAACTCATTCATGCATGATACTGACAATCACTACCTTGATGTAAGGCAAACACATGATACGGGGATGGAATATGTACGGAAGACAGGACTGCATGGCATATTCACAACTATTTGTGTAAACTAAGTAGCAGTAATTTAATCAAATTACAAGCAATACAAGTGAGACATTGTATGCAACATGCAAGACAATATCACACTTCAAAGCTAGGGAAAGCACCTAGGTTGCCGGTTTCATCGGAAGACCTCCATCAGTCCCTGCCTTATTTTTTCCCTTCCTATTTCTTAATTGTATTGCCATGTCAAGTCAAACCCACAAGAAAAATTAATAAAAATTCGCTTTTCGGAACTCATTGATGTAGGATGTTGACGAGCACTACTTTAATGTAAGGTGACCGCATGATAGGACAATTGAATGTGTAAGAAAAAAGGACAGCATTGCATATTCTTAGTAGTGATGTGTAAACTAAGCAGAATGTATTTCAACAAATTAGAAGCAAGGAAAGCTAGAAACCATATGAAATATGCAATGAATATCACTCTACCAAGTTAAATCTATCTCGTCATAAGTGCCATTTAAACAAATTAGAAGTAGTACAAGCTAGAAAAGAATGTGAGATGTAACCTATATCACACTCCCAAGTCAACGTGTCTTATGATAAGTGATTGTTGCAGGTTACACAACAGTAGTACTTTGATGTAAGAACACGGTGTGATAGACATATATTCTATGTTCTAGAAATAGGAACACGTGTCTTATTCACAAGTACAATGTGTAAACTAAGTAGATGGAATTCAACAAAATTAGAAGCAATACAAGCTGGACATCATACATAACATGCAACCACATATAACAATGCCAAGTTAGAGGGGCACCTGTGATGGTGCACTAGGGGAGACGTGCTCATCATCAACACAACTACGTTGAGTGTCTATGCATGTGTTGTAAGTGCATCTAGTGCTCCTTAGTGATTTTGGTGTATCGAAGACTTATAGGTTAAGGGACTAATGAATTTGTGAGTGTACACAGGTCTATAACTCTATGAGGAGTTTGATATTTACAGAGAAAGTCGACCCCTAAAAATGAAGTTCTTCGACTAAAGACTTTGGCCTTCTGAAGACTTTGAAAGTGAAGAAATTGGTGTGACCTTGAAGACTTGGTATTCATTCGAGGAACATGAAGCGTGAAGACTTTTGTTTTTGTAGTTTCATTTTCTCTTTCTTGAGTCATAGGAAACACCGTACTGTTAAACGGGGTCGAGGAAATGCTAAGGAAAAATTTCCATGTGATTCTGAACTCAAAATCCTACACCTACCAATCCCTTCGAGTGAAGCCATTGGAAATCTCATACAGTCCAGTCATATTCTTCAGTGATAGAGACAAAGTTCTTCTGGTCTCTGAGGAATTTGTTCTGACTGAGGAGTTAGGAATTCGCCAACGCGGATTGCCTACACAGTGAGGAACATGATAGCCCTAAGGATTTTGCTACTCAAAATTCCGACCGTTGTTGTGCTATGCGCCAGCTGTCCCAAAATATCTATCCACCTAACGGTCATATCATTAAAGGGCATTTATGTCTTATCATGTTGGGTTGCTCCCTAGGCTATAAATAGCCACCCCCTACAACCACTAGCTGGTTCGCTGCTCCGAGAGAAACTGACACTTGTCATTTGAGAGCAACCCATCCTCCAAGGACTTTGAGCGAAAATCATCAAGTGAGGAAAAACCCAAACCAAAACACCTACAAACCCCAAGTGATTGAGCATCACTGAAGAGATTGATCCTGCATGGATCAGACACTTGTTACCTTTGAAGATTGTGCTTCTTCCAGACGGTTAGGCGTCATGGTCTAGAGCATCCAAGAGGAATTGTGGATCGCCAAGTGACAAAGTTTGTGACGGTTCGGAATTCACCTAAAGACTTAACATGAGTGATTGGACGAGGTCTGTGTGACCTTAGTTCAAGGAGAATACGGTGAGGACTTGGTGTCCTAAGCTGCGTGTTCAAGACTGGGTGTCCGGGACTGGGTGTCCTCGAGTTTAAATACTCAACCGCTCCAACCAGACGTACAACTGAGACAACAGATGGAACTGGTCAAACAAATTATTGTCTTCACCAAGCTTAGTGGTTATATTCTCTCAACTCTTTCATTTCCTCATAACTGTGTTGTGTTTTTGCTCATATCTGTCCTTGAAGACTATGACTGAAGAACTTCTCAATGTCCTCAGTTCAATTTCTTCAGTCTGTTTGTCTTCATCATGTGTTATCCTGTGCTTACGCTTCCTGTACTCTGTGCCTGTCTTCAATTCATCATGATGACTATGCTTGTATTTTGTTATGTTTACTTTTGAGTACTTATTCTACTGCTAGTAGTTCTTCTCTAAGGAATTTCCTCACCGGCAAATTCCTCAATGAAGAATTTCATAAAAATCTCCTATTCACCCCCCCTCTAGTCGATATAACGCACTTTCAATTGGTATCAGAGCGAGGTACTCCCTTGTTCTGTGTGATTTTGGTTTAACTGCCTGGAGTTTAGTTATGTAGACTGCAGGTATGATCAAGGTCTCTGCTGGGTGTCCTACCTTCAATGGGACGGACTACCCCTACTAGAAGAATAAGATGTGAATGCATCTTGAGGCAATTGATAACGATCTCTTGTATGTTGTGGAAAATGGTGTTCCCTCAGTCACACCTTCTCTGAATGTTGCTGATGTGAAGAGATTCAAGCAACTCGACTCTCAAGCGAAGAATATCATATGTGGCCATCTGAGCAAATGACAGTATGGCAGAGTGAGTGCTTTGGAGACAGCGAAGCTTATCTGGGACAGGTTGTCCAAAGTGAACGAAGGAGTCTCAACACAGCGTGACTCTCGAGTTGATGTTCTTCACAATCTCTTCAACCGCTTCAAAAGACTCGACAATGAAAATGTTCAACAAACCTTCGATCGCCTCACTGACATCTCAAATGAGCTTCAAGCACTTGGTGCCACTGACATCACCGACCATGAGGTGGTGAAGAAATTGCTGAGATCGCTTGATTCCTCATTTGACACTCTAGCATTGATGATACAAGAACGTGCTGATTACAACTCACTTGAACCCGCTGATATTCTCGAGAGGCTAAATACTCATGAGTTCCAACTTGCTGAAAAAGAGATCTCTATGGTTCGAGCTATGGCAGATCACGCGCACTGAAGGACAAGGCAGTATCTGAGTCCGCTGATCCTGAAGAACTAAGCCATGATCTGGCTCTGCTTGTGAAGAAGTTCCAAAAGTTCTCAAGATGTGGTCGCCTTGGAAGACCCTCAAGGAGCAATGATTCCTCATCCAGTGACTACAAGAGGAGGCCCTGTCACAAATGCAAGAAACTTGGACATTACATTCAAGGATGTCCTCAGTGGGAAAAGGAATAAAAGAAGAAGAAATACAAGGATTACAATTCTGATGATGCGAAGAAAAAGAAGAAATCCACAAAATATTCATCATCAAAATCCTCAAAGCCTTCATATCACAAGAAGAGCAGCTCCAAGAAGGCTAGGGCATTCATTGGCAAGGAAATGGACTCTAAGGCTGAATCTGAAGAAAATGAGGAAGAGGAGACATCTGAGGAGTCTGAATCCAGAGTGGCGAGCCTAGCTCTCGCTACTGCATTCATCAGCAAGTCTATCTTCAACACTGAAGAAAATGACCTCACCAACAAGGCTGATGAAGGCGATGATGACTACGCTCCCACCTATTGCTTCATGGCAAAGGGTGCCAAGGGAAGATCTAAGGATTATGGATATGTGCATTATTCTACAAATCATTATGTCCATAAGTCCTCGAAGAATTTCTCTGCTTACTCTTAAGCTTACTCTAACCCCTCTTATGTGAAACGAAATGGACTGGCTTCTATGCCATCCTTCTCGTATGGAGCTCGCAGAGTGATGAACTCTTTGCCACCCCTTCAGATGTGCGTGGTGAAGAAAAAGAACTAATCTCTGCTGCAGGGTCAGGTCTCCAGACGTATGTAATCCTCTGAAGAATTTGCTGGAGACCTGAGTATGCCTGAAAGGACGCAGGCTAATCATGAAGAAATGAACTTTCATTTCTCATGTCCTCATACTGCTTTATCTGTTCTTTTGCTTGATGAAATTGATCTGATGAATTGATGTCATATTCTTTGTTGATGAAGTATATATGAGTTTGTAAGCTGCACTAATTCATCTGCAGGATGATCAACCCAAAGCCACTGAGTGGGTCCTCGATAGTGGATATACAAGTCGGATCTGAAGCATATCATCTTTGCTGACAAAGGAAAAAGTTAGGTATTGGGTCTAGGTAAGGTTGCGATCACAAAGGATTGACACATGGACAAAGTCATGCTTGTTGAGTCCTTAGGATACAACCTTATGTCTGTCTCAATGCTTTGTGATCTTGATATGGTTGTTGTCTTTGGAAAGTACCATTGTGTTGTGCTTATGGAAGCTGACAATTCCAATGTCTTCGAAGGCTTTAGGAGAGGAGACTTGTATATTGTTGATTTCTCTACAGGACCACAACCAGCCGTGTGCCTACATGCAAAAGCTTCAGAAGTCTGGCTCTGGCATCGACGACTTGGACATGCAGGCATGAGGAATTTGCACACGCTTGCTAAGAAGAAGCATGTCATTGGCACCGAGAATGTCAAATTCCTCAAGGATCACCTATGCGGAGCCTGTGAAGCTGGGAAGATGACAAAGGCTAAGCATCCAGCGAATACTATCATGACCACTACTTGTCCATTTGAATTGCTTCACATGGATCTCTTCGGTCCTAATCATTATTCTGCTGTTTCAAATGATGCATCTTAATATGGCTTTGTTATTGTTGATGATTACTCTCGATACACATGGGTACACATTGTTACTTACAATCATGAAGTGCAGGAAGTCTTCAAACGATTTTCCTCGAGGGCTTCAACCAACTTTGGTGTGAAGATCAAGCACATCAGAAGTGACAATGGCACTGAGTTCAAGAATTCTGTTCTCGATGACTATCTTGATGAACTTGGTATTACTCATGAGTTATCTGCTCCTTACACTCCTCAGCAGAACAGCGTCGTGGAGCGCAAGAACAGGACTCTTGCTGAGATGGCTCGCACTATGCTTGATGAATACAAAACGCCTCGCCGGTTCTGGATTGAGGCAATTGATACTACGTGCCACATCATCAACAGAGTATATCTTCACAAATTCTTCAAGAAGACTGCCTATGAACTCCTCACTGATAAGAAACCCAATGTAAGTTATTTCAAAGTCTTCGGTGCTAAATGTTGGATTGGAGATCCTCATCACAACTCAAAATTTGCACCGAAAGCACATGAAAGTTTTATGCTTGGTTACGGAAAGAACTCGCACACCTACAGAGTCTTCAAAAACATTCTTTACAAGGTTGTTGAAACTGTAGATGTGCGGTTCGATGAAACTAATGGCTCGCAAAGAGAGCACCTACCTACTATGATAGACGAACCAGCACCTGAGGAAACTATCAAGTTCAAGGCTACTGAGGATGTCATTCCTACTGAAGAATCTGTAGAAGAATTCATTCCAGAACATGAAGAACATCGAGCTAATGCACGTGATGAAAATACTGAAGAAAATGGTGCTAATGAGAATGTTGATCAAATTCCTCAATGACAACCAGCTCATCCTCGCATTGCAAAAGAAGTGCAAGTTGAAAAGATCATCAATGACATCAAAGCGCCAGGTCCTCTCACACGCTCAAAAGCTTCACATTTATCTAACTTTTGTGGGCACTATGCTTTTCTCTCTATCACAGAGCCCACTGGTAGATGAAGCATTTCTGAAGCCTGAGTGGATTCAGGCCATGCAAGAAGAATTACATCAGTTCGAGCTCAAAAATGTCTGGGAACTGGTCAAACGTCCAGATCCTCTCAAGCACAATATCATTGGCACAAAGTGGATCTACCGCAACAAGCAAGATGAAAATGGCCTTGTGGTGAGGAATAAGGCACGGCTCGTAGCTCAAGGCTACACACAGGTTAAAGGAATTGACTTTGATGAAACTTTTGCACCTGTTGCTAGACTTGAGGCTATTCACATATTACTTGCTTATGCTAACCATCATGATATCACATTATATCAAATGGATGTGAAAAGTTCATTCGTCAATGGTAAGCTTGAGGAAGAAGTATATGTTTCTCAACCCCCAGGTTTTGAAGATCCGAAGAATCCTGACAAAGTCTTCAGACTCAACAAGGCCCTCTATGGCCTCAAGCAGGCCCCACGGGCGTGGTATGATACCTTGAAGGAATTCTTCATGAAGAAAGGCTTCAAACTCGGTTCACTCGACCCTACTCTTTTCACTAAATCTTATGATGGTGAATTGTCTGTGTGCCAAATATATGTTGATGATATTATCTTTGGCTATACTGACCAACGTTATAGTCATGAATTTGCCTATATGATGAGTGAAGAATATCAAATGTCTATGATGGGAGAGTTGAAATTCTTCTTAGGTCTTCAAATTCGTCAACAACGCAATGGCATATTCATATCTCAGGAGAAATACCTCAAGGATGTACTGAGGAAATTCGGCATGCAAGATTGCAAAGGCATCAAAATTCCTATGCCCACAAATGGCCATCTGTGCACTGATGAAAATGTTATTGACTTTGATCATAAGGTATACTGCTCCATGATTGGCTCTTTATTGTACTTATGTGCATCTAGGCCAGATATAATGCTTAGTGTTTGCATGTGTTCCCGATTTCAAGCTACACCGAAGGAATCACACCATAAGGTTGTGAAGCATATTCTTCGATATCTAGCTCACACACCAACACTTGGATTATGGTACCCCAAGGGCTCTGCTTTTGATCTCATTGGATATTCTGACTCTGACTATGCCGGTGATCGTGTGGACCGCAAGTCAACATCTGGTACATGTCATTTCCTCGGACGATCCTTGGTCTGTTGGTCCTCGAAGAAACAGAACTGTGTATCACTATCTACTATTGAAGCTGACTGCATTGCCGCTAGTTCTTGCTGTGCTCAATTGCTATGGATGAAGCAAACTCTCAAGGACTACGACATCAACATAAATAATGTGCCTCTCTTTTGTGACAATGAGAGTGCCATCAAGATTGCTCACAACCTAGTTCAGCACTCGAAGACTAAGCACATTCAGATTCGTCATCATTTTCTTCGTGATCATGTGTTGAAGGGCGACATTTCTATTGAGCATGTGAAGACTGAAGAACAGCTAGCCGATATCTTCACAAAGCCCTTGGATGAGAAGAGATTTAGCAAGTTGCGGTGTGAGCTAAATATCCTCGAATCTTCGAATGTTCTTTGAAAAGGACAATCATGCTAACACTTATGCAAAATTGATGACTTAGATGTGCAACACATGAAGAAACGTTTTTCTTCAATCAATGAAGAATAAAACTCTTAGTGTGAAGAAATTAATGAAGAATTTGATTCTCAGAACCCTATGATAATTGTACGCGGTGTCTGAAATCATCATTCTTATATGGTGGGTCATGCCACCACCAAAAGTTGAAATTCCTCAGATGTTCATAATCTTCAACTTTGCATTATCTTCACTGTTTCCGTCGTTTTTCTTCATTGGCTATATATATATATATATATATATATATATATGAGTTTATGTCCTCTACAGCATTCACTCATTTCTAATTCTTCAAATTGGTTTTTCTTCTAAGTGAATGTGATCGGATCCTTTCCCCCTCTATGCTATACTTAACCCAATCTGTTCACAAATTCTTCATGTGAGTTCTATTTGAAACTCGTTCAAAATCTTCACTGTGTCCTTGTCAGCTGAAGAAATTGCGAACGGAACTTTAAAACCTATCTTATCTTGATTTTCGTCTTTGCCGCTCAAACCATCCCGCATCCCATGATACGCTTATCCATTCACCCACGATCGTACACGATCTCCACCTCTTAGTACGTGGGTGACACATGTCATGCGAATGAGAAGGGTCAGGGGCACGTTCGTCCAATTTCTTCGGGCGAACAGTTTTTCACCGTGGCTATAAATACCCCTCTTCCCCTTCCTCACTTATTTTACTCCGCTCGACCTCTCTCCAGCTCGAGATTCTCAAACCCTAGCGCCGCCGCTACTTCATCGTCACTGGTGAGGAAGGGCTTCATTGCCTCAACCTTGTCGCCGCCGTACTCATGCCGGCCGCGGAAATCTTCACTCCACCGCCGTCGTAGCCATCTTCCTCGGCCAAGTTAGGGCGTGGAAGATCTCCACAGATGAACTTCACCTCTCCACCTCACTGTTCATCGTGTTCTTCATCAAGGGTAATTAAAAGTTACTTTTACTGCCCTCGTTGATTCGAATTATTATCTACAAAATCTTCAAAGGTGTTTTCTTCATATATTCACACACTAAAACACCTCACATATCATCTGTTCTTGATCCGTTTCTCTAAGCTATGTTTTTCTTCAAGATTCCTCAAATGTGTGGATTTTTGATCTACACATCTCTGGAACCTAAGACAAAGAACGCTTAGTGAAATTCTTCAAGACTCATCTGGTCAAATTCCTCAAACTTGTTCTTTTTACAAAACCTTCTGAGAACGCATATGACCTCTCCAAATTCCTCGCAACTATACTCTATTCACAGGTACTCATGTCAGCTGCTGAATCACTAGGTTCTCATCAACTTAACTCATTTGCAGCGTTCCTCAAAGAAAAGTTGCATACTTCTTCAGAGAATTCAATTGTTCAAATTCCTCAACTGAAGAAAATGGCTGACGGTAAGAAACCATAGAAAGGAGGAAACAGGGCTGAGGTCAACACAATGTTTGAGATCCCTGATGATATATATGCTGGGTACTGCACACCTCTTGAGGAAGACAAAAATCAGCGCAAGGTGCGCATTCAGAAGATAGAGAGGAGACGGGCAAGAGAGTGGAGGGAGTACAGTTCTGTTACTCCCAAGTACATGAAGAAATTCGCACTCAATCCTCCATGCCCAAGACCTCCATTGGCACCTGGCCAAATATCTGATCCCACCAGCCTCAAGCGTGGTGAGGACTATCCTGATGAATGGGCCAAGCGCCAAGCCAAGTTGGCTAATCAAGCCAGAGAAGCAGTGAGAAAATTCAATGAAGACTCTGCTGCTGCTGCTGCCTCTGCTGAGGCCTCTGCTGTCAAGCCGAAGAAGGCTATGTCAAAGAAGTCTGCGCGCAAGCCAAGTGCTTTACCAACAGTGCCCTCAAGGCCAAGTTCCTCAGCAATGCCCTCACGGCCAGAATCCTCAAAGCCCTCACGGCAAATTCCTCATGCTGCTCCTGTTCCTCAAAAGTCATCAGCTCCTCCGCCAAAGTCTTCGTCCACTCCGACAAAGTTCTCTGCACCTGTGCATCTTGCCACGTGTCAAAGGACCACAGGCGTCTGAACTGCCTCAGAAGCTTCAGCTAGTTCCTCAGCTGCACCAAATTCCTCAATGGGACCCTCTCTACTGAAGACAAAGGCCATAGTTGGACGAGGTCCTCGCCCTAGTCCTCAGAAGAAGCAAGTCGCCTTCCAAGTGTCGTCTAAAGAAGACGAAGTTGATGGTGATGAACTTGCTGAAATCATCAGAGATAGGCAAGTCAGGGCTGCTAGAGCCAAGGGAACAAATGTGCCACTGCTTTTGGATCCCAAGTTGATCCTCAAATACATTGACGTTTGGCACAAGGATCCCAACACTCCCATGCCTGACTTCAACCTGACTCCTGGCCAAGGTCACATGCTGACTCACTTCATTCAAGAAGAAAAATGGAAATTTGAGAAGGCCAGGCAGATTAAGATAGCACAGTACAAGAAGGAGTGCTATCTGAAGAAAAACGTTGTCTCTATGACAACTGAAGAACTTGTCACTACTCAATCTGAGATCAAGAAACTCGGTGATGAATTTGACGCATACCATGTTGATTGGCTTGGACCAAAGTTCGTTTTGTGAGACTCGCTGATAACTTCACCTCAAATGTTGCAGCCCCAACGCAATAGGAAGTTCGTCAGGCTGAAGCATCTGCTCAACCGACTGAAGAACATGCCAGCACCGTTGATGAAAATCAGGCTGCTGAAGAAAATGTGAGTTCCAGGGCTGGTGACTGCATTCTAGCCACTGAAGAAATTGCCAGGGCATCCACTAGTGGTGCGCCTGAAGAAATTGAAGAAATCAGGGCAACTACATCAGTTGTACCTGAAGAAAATCAACCAGATTCCTCTGCTCCTCCTGCGCCAACACCAACTCCGATCCTTCCATCTGCATTAGATGTGAATAAAACCAAGGCTGCAGAGCGTGCAGCAGTGAAGAAAAGGAAAGCATCAGCTACATCAGATTCGTAAGCTCCGAAGAAGATGAAGCCTTTGACCAGTTCATTTGCTAATCCCATTGATGATGTTCCAATCTCAACCATGCCATCAAAGGACCTTGTTCTTTTTGATGAAGAATATGAGATCCCTAGCGGATCTGATGAAGAAAATCATTTTGCTGCTTCGTCAGAGCAGATTGATGAAGAAATTGAAGTGGATGCGATCCCTTCAACACCTGTTATCTCCTCGCCTATGCCTCGGTTCACAGCTGAAGAGGCTGGCGTTGAAGAAATGGAAGATGAAGATGTGGACGTTGGCTGTTCCACACCAGTGATGAGTGATGAATTCTGTGAAAGTCAGCATCCAAACTCTCCAATGTTCACACCACACAAAACTGTTCAAATGGGCTCTGAAGAAACTCACCCCGCTTCATCTATGCATGAAGAAATTCCAGCCACTAGCGCTGAAGAAACCGCTGCTGCTGAACATCTGAAAACATAGACTGCCACTGAAGAGGAACCAGAAATTCCTTAGCCTGAAGAACCTGAGATTGCGATTCCTGAGGTCGTGCTGCAACTCACTGACACTCCTCTGCCCAAGCCAAAGGATCCATTCTCACACAAGCAAAAGTTCAAGGCTGATGTTTTCTTCGGCGAGCACGTATTCTTCGAAGACTACAACCCTTATAACTCTGCTCGCATTAGGAAGAGGCGTTTCTGGACTGCTAGTCAAGCCAATTTCTATTCCTCAGTGTTGTTCAACAAAGAGAAAATCTTCTACCATGAGCACATTCCTCATGTGGATATGGAATCTCTGTCGTGTTTCGTGCCAGTCCTTAGTGTTCTTCTTATGCTGGATTGTTGAATTTTTGCTCTGACATCTATGATTGGAATAAAGAACTGATTCTTCAATTTTATGCAACACTGTACATCACAGGAGATTCTGAAGATGTGAATTCATGGGTACTGGACTAGATGTCTGAAAACACTCACTACACCGCACCAGCGTCTGAATTGCTTCGTGCCTTACAACTTAGTCCTCCCCTTGAATAAGCTCATTGCATCTACAGTGAGCCTGAGCTTACAAATCACTACATGCAGGTTCTGATGAAACCTTTGAAGCCAGGTCAGGCCCCACGAAACAAATTCCTCGTGAAGGAATTACTTTATGTGCCCAGAACTGTCTATCGTATTCTGACGAGGACAATGAGTCCTATCAAAGGCCATGACTCATTTGATGAGGAAATTGTTGGCATCATGAAGAATCTGGTATTCAACATCGTTCATGGCATTCCTGTCAATTATCACAATTTCTTCATGAGGACTCTGGAAAATGTTGCACTGTCTCCGTTTGAGCTGAAGCCTTATGCACCTTGGATTATGAGATTCCTCAGGACAAGGTCTTCACTCAACTACAAAGCTGATTTTCAAAATCACCTCAGCTACTTGCCCCAATTGAAGTCCTCAAGCAGACCTATTCCTCAGTTGATGAAAAGGGCAAGGCACCAACTGTTATAGATGAAGGCATTCATCCATTGGATGGTCAGTTTCACAAAGCTGCCTCTTATTCCACCAATGATGACTCTGCCACACATGACTCTGCCAATGCACCCAAGTCTATTCCTCAAGCCACTGCTCCTCGTGTGATGACTGATCGTGAGCTTCTGGTTAGTCTTCACCAGAAGGTGGATCGAAATCACAAATGGGTTAAGCGCCAGTTTGGTTCATTTCTTCACAACATGACTGCTACACACAATGCACTGAAGAAAAACCATTACTACCTCCATGAAGTCTTCGGTCGCACCTGGGCCATTCTGTCACATGTGTATGGTGAAGAAGATCTAAAGAGAATGGGTCTCAAGGAAGATTTTGACTGGTCTGCACCTCCACCGAAGAAATTCAAGAAGGTCAAAGTTCCTTCTCTGGTGGACAGATCATTTTCTTCATCGCGCGACACTGATTAGAATGAAGACTTGGACGACACTGGGATAGGCCCTACTATGACAAATGACCCCAACAACGCTGCCGCTCCTTCATCAACTTGATATTCTTCAGGGGCGTTAGTCCTCATATTCGATCCTTTTGGTCATTTGATGACAAAGGGGGAGAATTCTGAGTTAGTCTTCAAGCGGGTTTTTTCTATATGGGCGTTTTTTTTCAAGTTACAACTCTCGTTCTTCTGAGACTTTATTGGATCGAGTTGTAAATTTAAACCCGATGGTGCTCTGATACTTTTATTATGTTTTTCTGCATGCTTATTCCTCATATATGCTAATGCACGCATGTTGAATTACATCAGTCACCATATTTCATCATGCATTTCAAATTCTTCACTGTTATATGTCAAATGCGTGTATGAATTACAAGATATAGGGGGAGATCTCCATGATTCAACTCTTCAAGTGTGCATTACTTCAAAAGCAAATTCCTCACTATGCACATATTTAGGGGGAGTTCTTCTATATCTTGCATTCAAATTCCTCAATATTAGTATTTACACTTCATATGTTTATCACCATTGAAAACTTAACCTATATTGTCATCAATCACCAAAAAGGGGGAGATTGTAAGTGCATCTAGTGCCCCTTAGTGACTTTGGTGTATTGAAGACTTATAGGTTAAGGGACTAATTCATTTGTGAGTGTACATAGGTCTATAAGTCTATGAGGAGTTTGATATTTACAGAGAAAGTCGACTCCTAAAAATGAAGTTCTTTGACTAAAGACTTTGGCCTTCTGAAGACTTTGAAAGTGAAGAAATTAGTGTGACCTTGTAGACTTGGTATTCATTCGAGGAACATGATGCGTGAAGACTTTTGTTTTCGTAGTTTCATTTTCTCTTTCTTGAGTCATAGTTAATGTCATATAGTCCAGTCATATTCTTCAGTGACAGAGACGAAGTTCTTCTGGTCTCTGAGGAATTTGTTCTGACTGAGGAGTTAGGAATTCGCCAGTGCGGATTGCCTACACAGTGAGGAACATGATAGCCCTGAGGATTTTGCTACTCAAAATTCCGACCGTTGCTGTGCTATGCGCGAGCTGTCCCAAAATATCTATCCACCTAACGGTCATATCATTGAAGGGCATTTATGTCTTATCATGTCGGGCTGCTCCCTAGGCTATAAATAGCCGCCCCCTACAACCACTAGCTGGTTGGCTGCTCCGAGAAAAACTGACACTTGTCATTTGAGAGCAACCCATCCTCCGAGGACTTTGAACGAAAATCATCAAGTGAGGAAAAACCCAAACCCAAACACCTACAAACCCTAAGTGCTTGAGCATCACTAAAGTGATTGATCATGCGTGGATCCGACGCTTGTTACCTTTGAAGACTGTGCTTCTTCCAGGTGGTTAGGTGTCATGGTCTAGAGCATCCAAGAGGAATTGTTGATCGCCGAGTGACCAAGTTTGTGAAGGTTCGGAAGTCACTTGAAGACTTACCACTAGTGATTGTATGAGGTCTATGTGACCTTAGTTCAAGGAGAATACGGTGAGAACTTGGTGTCCTGAGCTGCGTATTCAGGACTGGGTGTCCGGGACTGTGTGTCCTCGAGTTATATACTCAGCCGCTCCAACCAGACGTACAACTGAGACAACAGTTGGAACTAGTCTACCAAATCATTGTCTTCACCAAGCTTACTGGTTCTATTCCCTCAACTCTTTCATTTCCTCATAACTGTGTTGGGTGTTTGTTCATATCTATGTTTCAAGACTTTGACTGAAGACTTTCTCAATTTCCTCAGTTCAATTTCTTCAGTCTGTTTGTCTTCATCCTGCGTTATCCTGTGCTTACGCTTCCTGTACTCTGTGCCTGTCTTCATTTCATCATGATGACTATGCTTTTATTTTGTTATGTTTACATTTGAGTACTTATTCCGCTGCTAGTAGTTCTTCGCTAAGGAATTTCCTCACCGGCAAATTCCTCAGTGAAGAATTTCAAAAAATAGCCTATTCACCCCCCTCTAGTCGATATAACGCACTTTCATGTGTTGTCTTGCAAATCTTCTTGGTGGTGGTGGAGTAGAATCTATGGCCTCCGTTTGGAAGGAGTACCTTTATCCATTGCCTTGCTAATTTCCTTCCACTTTATTGATTTTGAATTATCAAGTAAAACCAACAAGAAAAAGAAATAAAATTCACTCTTTAGAACTCATTCATTCATGATGCTGACAATCACTACTTTGATGTAAGGCAAACACATGATACCAGGATGGAATATGTACGAAAAATAGGACGGCATGGCATATTCACAACTGTTTGTGTAAACTAAGCAGAATCCATTTCAACAAATAAGAAGCAATGCAACCTAGACACCACATGAAAGATGCAACCAATATGACTCTGCCAAGTTAAAAGCATCCCATCATAAATGGCGTTTCAACAAATTAGAAGCAGCGCATGCTATAAATCATATGAAAGATGCAACTAATATCACAATACATATAATAAAGGTGTCTTGTCATATTGATTGATGCGGGATACAAAAAAATAGTTTTATGTAAGGACATGCTTAATAGACAGATGTACTATGTACTAAAAACAGGAAGGCATGTCTGATTAACAGGTATAATGTATAAACTAAGCAGAATAGCACATGCAATTTAATGAGATTGGAAGAGTTACAATCTAGACACCATATGCAACATGCAAACACATATCACGCTACCAAGTTAGAGGAAGCACCTGTGATGCTAGTGTAGGGGAAATGCGGCCATCAACTATAGAGCTACGTTCACTATCTTCATCTAGCCTTGCTATTTTTTGAGAATCATGTTGGGAGGCTGACACTATATTCTTGAAAAGAGCATATTTTCTCACAGTAACCCCCTGACGTGACTATCTCATCATAAGTGATTGGTGATGGATACACAAGAACATTAGATTCATGTAATAACATGGTTAATAGACAAATGTACTAGTATGTACCAAAAACAGGAAGGCATGTCATATTCAAAGGTATAATGTATAAGCTAAGAAGATGCAATTTAACCAAATTGGAAGAAATACAAGCTAGACATCCGGTTGAAGTGGTGAGCAGGATCATCAGAACATGAGAGCCTGGTGGGACGCGGGCTGCCTCGCCACCATCGTGACTTTTTAGTTGGCTTCCAGGTGATGCATGTCTGTGCTGGGCTTGTCACTGGCTCGGTCAGTGCCCTGACTAGCTATTTCTCTTCTGGTGCTCCCGGGATGGTGGTTCATGTAAAAAATATCTTTCCTTATCTTAATACAGACCAACTTTGGCCTTCCGAGTACAAGCTAGACACCATATGCAACATGCAAGCACATATGACACCGCGAAGTTAAAGAAACCACCTGGGATGGTGGTTCATCACAAGCAAGATCATCAACTCCAGAGCTACGTTTACCATCTCCATCTGTTGAACATGCAACCTTTAAAGAGCCGACACGTGTCTTGCCTGCCCGCGACGAAAGCAGGAGCGACTTCTCTCTTTTATTTCATGCTTCTATCAAGGCATAGTCTGAAATACCCATGCATAAAAATACAATAGTGAGAGTATGGGTGAAGTGTGTGCAGAACTAGTGCACTGTAAAAGTAGCAAATAGTAGGTGGATGAAAAATAAATGACGTGAGACATATTGTCGGCGTTCTGAGAACGGGGGTACCCAGACTTGCCTGCCTGCGGCCTGCGGCGTGGCTCAAAAGGGGCCCCAGCGCGGCCCATCTTCACCAACACAAACCCAAGACCCTTGCGAGGGGCCAAGCCTCGCGGGGCGGACGACACGGAGCTTCCTCAGGCACGGCCTCCTCAGGCTGGCTCACGAGGAGGCAGAGAGATCAAGGCGGGGTACCTCAGGAGGTGCCCGTGATGCAAGCCATGACGACCGAGGGCGCCAGGCGGGTGCCAGCCCGCGCAGTGTCCTCCTTCCCTCTTTGGTGCAAGGGGGGCAAGTGCAGCTGCGGAATACCGAGGCATCAGGCAAAGGTTGCCATTTCGGTGCAACGACACCAAGACCAGGAGGACTATGAGATGGAGGTCACCATGGAGCCCAAGACGGCGTCATCACCAGAGCTTTGCGCAGGCGAAGACTACTTTTGTCAGGATAGCTAGTACTAGCTGTCCCCTTCCAAATTAGCCCACCATTGTTGGCTCTTTCCCGCTCGATATTTGGGAAGAGGACCAGGGCCCCTATAAATAGGACCAGCCACCCGCTAGACAGGAGGGAGGATGGACGGAGAAAGAGAGAGAGAGAGAGAGAGAGAGAGAGAGAGAGAGAGAGAGAGAGAGAAAGGTGACTGAGCTCCTCCTAGCAGTTCATCGCCCAGCCAAGAACAGAACCTCGCGAGGCTATTCTTCCTTGTATTGTTCATCATCATTAGCCCAAGAGGCAATCCACCACACCACACACTGGAGTAGGGTATTACACCACAACGGTGGCCCGAACCAGTATAAACCTTGTGTCTCTTGTGTTATTCTTTCCTTAGTTTAGATCCTAGCAAGGTGGAGGGGTGTAGGTGGGTAGGAGACGAAAGCTCTGCGCGCACCGCAGTGTTCGAACCTCAAGGGTCTGCCGGAACCCGAAATCCGACATTTGGCGCGCCAGGTAGGGGTGCGCCGGTATTCGTCTTCCACCACCCCGTTCTCCTCCGACCATCACGCCCATGTCTGACGCTCGTCGGGCACGCGCTCGTTTCCCGCGTCGCCCAAACGGCCCCTATCGGCGGGCGTCCTCACCGTTCCCCGTCACCTGCCGTCAATGCCGCCACCAGCCCGGCGGGGGACGAGTGGCAAGCATCGGCCCAGCATCTGTCCGTGCGGCAAGGCGGCCGCACCGCAACTCCCTCGCTCACCCAGCTGGTTCTTTGTCCCGCGCGCTCCGCGCGCCCATGGAGCCTCGCAACCTCTCCCCTGCCCATCGCGCTGCACCAACACCCCCGGTCATCGCGGCCCTCTTGGGCGGCTCGCAGGCGCCGCCTACAAGTCACCACGTCAAGCCGTTCATCCGCCGAGTCAGCGCCGCTTCCACGCGGCAGGGGGCTCCCCTGGACCGGGCGGCGCCCGAGACCGGCCTGACCTTCAGCTCGGAGGACCACCCCTCCAACTCGGCCTGCTCGGGTGCGCTTCCCATGCTGTGCACCCCCACCATCTGCCAGGTGGACATCACCAGGACCCTCATTGATGGCGGCGCGGGCCTCAGCATGCTCTCGGTCGAGGCCTTCAACCTCCTCTGCATACCCCTGGAATGACTGCAACCCAGCCGACTCTTCTCAGGTGTTGGGGGCGAGTCGTCCAGCTCCTTGGGACAGATCCGGCTCCCAGTAAGCTTCGGCACCTACGTCAACTTCCGCACGGAGCTGGTCGACTTTGACATTGCCCCCATCGGCCTCCCCTACAACGCCATCCTCGGCTACCCAGCGCTGGCCCAGTTCATGGCCGCGGCGCAGCCGGCGTACAACCTCATGAAGATGCCCGGGAGCAGTGGTGTCCTCACTGTGCACGGGGTCACCGGAGACGCGCTGCGGGTGCTCAAGCTCGCCTTCAAGACGGCGGCGTCGTCACAGCCCGCCGATTTGGAGACCCCCGGGCCCAAGGGGGCTGCACCCGCCAAGAAAAATAGTTGTTCACCCAAGACAAGGCAGAAACCAAGCAGATACCCGTCGATGAGGACGGGTCCACCAACGCCACCTTCGCCATAGGCGCCCACCTCGAACCCGAGCAGGAGAAGGCCCTGGTCGGGTTCCTGCGCGCAAACAAGAAGGTATTAACTTGGGAGCCTGACCAGTTGGCAGGGATCCCTAGGGGTGTAATCGAGCATCACCTCAACGTATGCCCCAATGTGCGCCCTGTGAAGCAGAAGGCCAGGCGGCAGTCCATAGAAAAGCAGGCCTTCATCGTCCAAGAGACCCGCAAATTAGAAGCCGCTGCGGTCATACGCGAGGTCCAATACCCGGATTGGTTGGCCAACCCTGTCGTTGTGCCAAAGAAGGGAGGGAAGGAGCACATGTGTGTCGACTTCACCAACCTCAACAAAGCATGCCCGCAAGATCCGTTCCCGCTCCCCCGCATCGACCAGATCGTCGATTCCACTGCGGAATGCGACCTGTTATGCTTCTTGGATGCATTCTCTGGGTATCACCAGATCAAGATGGCGGTAGAAGACGTCGAGAATACAACCTTCCTAACCCCGTGTGGAGTGTACTGCTACACATGCATGCCATTTGGGTTGCATAACACAGGGGCGACCTTCCAGCGGCTGATGCACATCACCTTGGGCCCGCAGCTCGGGAAGAATGTTGAGGCTTACGTCGATGACATTGTGGTAAAGTCTCGGGAGGCCAGGACCTTGATACAAGACTTGGAGGAAATCTTCGCGAGCCTCAACGCAGTGAACCTACGGCTCAACCCAGAGAAGTGTGTGTTCGGAGTCCCCTCGGGCAAGCTCTTGGGTTTCCTCGTGTCCCACCGAGGCATCGAGGCTAACCCGGAGAAGGTCAAGGCGGTGGAAGACATGAGCCCGCCAAAGACCCTCAGAGAAATGTAGAAGCTCACGGGGCGCGTGACCGCGCTAGGGTGCTTCATCTCCAAGTTGGGGGAACGAGCACTGCCTTTCTTCCAGCTAATGAAGAAAAAGGGGCCCTTCAAGTGGACTGAAGAGGCCGACAAGGCATTCCAGGATCTCAAGAGATACCTGACCAGCCACCGGTCATGGTGGCTCCGCGCCCTTAAGAGCCCCTGGTGCTTTACCTCGCCGCCACTCCCTACTCCGCCAGCACAGCCTTGGTGGCAGTCAGAGAGGAGCGCCGAATCAATACCGCGGTAGCAGCCCGGGAAAAGGCAGAATAGGGACAAGGAAGGCCCGCAGAAACTGGCACCGCGGCTGAGGAGGATCAGCCGCCGCAGAGGGGCGCACCGGAGGCGGAATGGGCCCCTCTCCCAGATGGTCAGTCTCAGGAGGCCTCATTGCCTCAAGAGGCGCCATGTTCTCCGAAGGGAGCCACCAGCACTGACGCACCCCACCTTGTTGAGCACCCAGTGTACTTCGTCAGCACAGTGTTGCGGGATGCAAGGGCGCGGTACCCCATGCCACAGAAACTCCTCCTCGCGCTACTGGTGGCCTCGCGCAAGCTGCAGCACTATTTTCAGGGTCACCCCATCAAGGTCGTCTCATCATACCCCCTGCAGAGAGTGCTCAGGAGCCCTAATTCAGCTGGAAGGGTCGCTGAGTGGAACATAGAACTGCAAGCGTTTCAGCTCAAATTCAGCACGACCAGAGTCATCAAAGGAGCAGCGTTGGCGGATTTTGTGGCAGAATGGACGGAGGCGCCAGGCCTCAAGGCCGGCGAGGATCGGTCCCTGTCCCCTGGAAGTGAAGCGCCAGAAGGCTGGGTCATGTACTTCGATGGGGCGTTCTCCAGGCATGGCGCTGGGGCTGGGGCGGTGCTTATATCGCCCACTCAGGACAAGCTCTACTATGTCGTGCAGCACTGCTTCCAGCAAGGTGAAAAGGTCTCCAACAACATAGCGGAGTATGAAGGTTTAATAGCGGGCTTGAAGGCCGCGGCTGCCCTAGGGGTGAAACGCCTCACCATCAAGGGCGACTCGCAGCTCCTTGTCAATTTGTCCAACAAGGTGTACGAGCCGAAGGATGAGCACATGGAAGCCTACCTAGCGGAGGTCCGCAGGATGGAGAAGTAGTTCTGGGGGTTGGAGTTGCAGCATGTGCCCCGTGGCACCAACCAGGAGGCCGATGACATCACCAAACGGGCGTCCAGGCGGTTACCTCAGGAGCCTAGCGTTTTCGAGGAGCGGCTCTTCAAGCCCTCAGCCCTGCCGTCATTGTCGAACATAGCTCAGCCCCGGGAGGAGCTCCCCCAGCCACCTGCCTCAGGGGCTCCGGCCTGTGGCCCGGCCTCAGGAGCACGCCTGCTCCTGACGATGGAACCTCAGGAGGGATGTTGGATCACGGAGCTCCGGAGTTACTTAACGCAAGGGGCCCTGCCGGAGAAGGAGGAGGAAGTGGAGTGAGTGGCACGCCAGGCCACGGCATACTGCATCAAGGATGGAGAGCTCTACCGGAAGAGGCCAAATGATGTATCCCTGCGCTGCATCTCTAGGGAGCAAGGGAAGGAACTGCTGTAAGATATACACGGCGGAGACTGTGGACATCATTCATCATCACGGACCCTCGTCGGCAAGGCGTTCCACAGTGGGTTTTATTGGCCCACCGCGCTCAATGACGCCGTCGAACTAGTGAAAGCTTGTGAGGCCTGCCAGTTCCACGCCAAGCAGATCCATTAGCCAGCAGGAGGCTTGCAGACTATACCCCTTTCATGGCCATTCGCAGTCTGGGGGCTGGACATTTTGGGCCCGTTTCCTCGGGCGCCCGGGGGCTACCGCTACCTCTACGTCGCCGTGGACAAGTTCACCAAGTGGGCTGAAGTAGAGGCTGTCCGCACCATTCCCGCGGGTTCCGCGGTCAAGTTCATCAAGGGCATTGTGAGCCAGTTCGGGGTGCCGAATCGCATCATCACGGACAACGGTTCGCAGTTCACCAGTAACCTCTTCAAAACATACTGTGCTAACCTTGGAACGCAAATATGCTATGCTTCGCTGGCGCACCCCCGAAGCAACGGCCAAGCCGAGCGAGCGAACCGGAGGTCCTGAGGGGCCTCAAGACTAGGACGTTCAAGAAGAAGCTGGAGGCCTGCGGCAGAGGTTGGTACGACGAGCTTCAGTCCGTGTTGTGGTCCATCCGCACAACCGCGACCAAGCCGACTGGAGAGACCCCGTTCTTCCTGGTCTACGGAGCCGAAGCGGTCCTCCCTCACGAGGTCAGATGTCGCTCCGCACGGTTCCTGGCGTTTGCCGAGGCGCAGCAGGACGCCATGCGGGGGATGGACCTCGTGCTGGGGGAGGACCGTCGCCGAGAAGCCGCGCTAGGAGCGGCGAGGTACCAACAAGCACTGCGGCGATATCACTGCCGCAACATCCGCCCCAGAACTCTCGAGGTAGGAGACCTCGTGCTCAGGCGGGTTCTCTCCAGGGAGGGGCTGCACAAGCTCTCTCCCATGTGGGAGGCCCGTTCAAAGTTGTTCATGTTTCCAGGCCCGGCTCCGTGCGCTTGGAGACTAAGGAGGGGGTGCCAGTCCAGAACGCATGGAACATCCAGCACCTTTGGAGGTTCTACCCCTAAAAAGGCCCGGAGCCTGTGAAGAAGGCGAATGCCTATGAAGCTATCGCGTTTTGGAAAAGGCCTGGAGCCTGTGAAGAAGGTGAATGCCTGTGAAGCTATCGCGTTTTGGAAAAGGCCCGGAGTCTGTGAAGAAGGCGAATGCCTGTGAAGCTATCGCGTTTTGGAAAAGGCCCGGAGCCTGTGAAGAAGGCGAATGCCTGTGAAGCTATCGCGTTTTGGAAAAGTCCCGGAGCCTGTGAAGAAGGCGAATGCCTGTGAAGCTATCGCGTTTTGGAAAAGGCCCGAAGCCTGTGAAGAAGACCAACGCATGTGAAGCTCGCCGCCCGTGACACTCTCACGTTTTAATGAGTTGGGGCTGTACATGCCCAGAGTCTCAGGAGCGCCGGCCTCAGGCCCTGGGGCTCCCTCCCACGCCCAGTGGCAGCACTTAGCTCCGTGCTGGTGAGAAGGCGTCGAAGAATAGATTAGGTGCCGGACGCGGCTTTTCATTTGCTTTCCGCAGTTGGCTCGTTCCTTCTCATTCGAAGTTTTACTGAAGTTGTTGCCGTCTTTGGCTTGTGGATCTCTGACTTTTCACTCTCCTACCTCGATTTCTCTTGTGCAAGGCCTCGCGAGGGGGGGCAGCCAAGCGCCCTCGCGAGTGTTCCTACCCTGGTCATTCAAAGGGTTCGCGACCTGGGCCCATCACAGGATCACCCCTCCAGTCCGTGCCCCACGGGCACCGCGACACAAACAAAGGGCCTGGGTCGGTCGCCCCCCACGGCCGGGGCCGGGAATTATCCACGCGCGGGGACGTAGCCAGAAGGTACAATAACGAAAGAAAAACGATGATTAACAGCAATAACCCAAACACGCCCCCGCAGGGCTCTGCGCTACTGTCTTTGTTATGCAGGAAAAAGGAAAAGAATGGACAAATCTGGTGCAGCTCGCCTCACACCGGCCCACAGGGAAGGTCCGAGCTGCCTCCGGAGCTCAGGCGGACTCCCTCTCGCGCTTCACCAGGACACGACGGTGGGCGGACACGTTGCCACCTCCCAAGCAGATACGACGGCGTGGAGGCTGACCGCGGCCACCACTAGAAGAGTCGCCGCCTGAAGAAGAACCGGAGAAGCTTGAGGAACCCCGAGCACCGCCAGCCGCGCGACCGCTGCCCTCTCCATCATCGCCGGAGCTGGGTTCCCAGCCGCGGTCGTCCCCCTCGGGGCAATACCCTGCACGGCGACCATCTTCCCCAAACACCCTCATGTAGAGGGTGGCATCGGCATCGAACTTGAAGTGTAGGGTGCACCGACGGCTCAGGCCACGCGCACGGGCAAACGTCTGCCAACCGCGGGCTAGGGACAGGCTCCCGGCCGCGGAGACCTCCAGTGAGACCCATGAGGACCGGCTGCAGCAGCCGTCGGCCTAGAGCCAGAGGCCGCATGGGGCGCTCGCCGGGAGCTTGCCAAGGACGAAGCGAGGAAGTGGAAGGCGGGTGCTAGTCGGCTCCGCTGACCACACGACGAACTCCGGCAGCACTTCAGCAGCGCAAGAGCGCGGCCTAGGGGGACGCGCAGCCGGAGCGCGCCCCCCGGCCGCGGCAATCCGCCTGTCGCTGTACTGAAGATCGCCTCCGCGGCTGCGGGCAGCCACCGTGGTGGCCACGGGATGTTTGCGAGGGCGCCCTCGGCCGCGCTTGGGCGGGGAAGAGGCGGGCTCAACCCGGCGAGCCTTCCCCTTCTCTGCGGCCGAGAACCTCCTCGATGGGGCCATGAAGAAAAAGGAGAAGCAAGGGGGGACAAACTGGAAGGGCGCGCGCCGGTGCATACTTATAGCTGGCGATGGCCAACTAACGGCCCCCACGGTCGCAGGTAATTATGACCTGCTTTGCATGCAGGGACTTGTCCAATCCGTGCAGTTATCGAGGCGCCATGGGGAAGTGGAGGCGCCCACGTCCGATCAACCACCATGCGGCGCCCAAGGCCGCAGGCTGTTAGGCCCGCGGCGCTTCGCTCTTGCCCTTCCGCGTCCCTGCACGGCCAAGTCCGGGCGCCCCTTGGGCCCGGGGGCTACTGTCGGCATTCTGGGAACGGGGGTCCCCAGACTTGCCTGCCTGCGGCCTGCGGTGTGGCTCAAAAGGGGGCCCAGCGCGGCCCATCTTCACCAACACAAACCCAAGACCCTCACGAGGGGCCAAGCCTTGCGGGGCGGACGACGCGGAGCGTCCTCAGGCATGGCCTCGTCAGGCTGGCTCACGAGGAGGCAGAGAGATCAAGGCGGGGTACCTCACGAGGTGCCCGTGATGCAAGCCATGACGACCGAGGGCGCCAGGCGGGTGCTAGCACGCGCAGTGTCCTCCTTTCCTCTTTGGTGCAAGGGGGGCAAGCGCAGCCGCGGAGTACCGAGGCATCAGGCAAAGGTTGCCATTTCGGTGCAACGAGACCAAGACCAGGAGGACTATGAGACGGAGGTCACCGTGGAGCCCAAGATGGCGTCATCACCAGAGCTTTGCGCAGGCGAAGACTACTTTTGTCATGATAGCTAGTACTAGCTGTCCCCTTTCAAATTAGCCCGCCATTGTTGGCTCCCTTCCCGCTCGATATTTGGGAAGAGGACCAGGGCCCCTATAAATAGGACCAGCCACCCGCTAGACAGGAGGGAGGACGGACGGAGAAAGAGAAAGAGAGAGAGAGAGAGAGAGAGAGAGAGAGAGAGAGAGAGAGAAAGGTGACTACGCTCCTCCCAGCAGTCCATCGCCCAGCCAAGAATAGACCCTCGCAAGGCTGTTCCTCCTTGTATTGTTCATCATCATCAGCCCAAGAGGCAATCCACCACACCACACACTGGAGTAGGGTATTACACCACAACGGTGGCCCGAACCAGTATAAACCCTGTGTCTCTTGTGTTGGTCTTTCCTTAGTTTAGATCCTAGCAAGGCGGGGGGGTGCAGGTGGGTAGAAGACGAAAGCTCCGCGCGCACCCCAGTGTTCGAACCTCAGGGGTCTGCCGGAACCCAAAATCCGACACATATGATAGCTCTACCACATTGCATGGCAAACAAAATTAGATTCTACTCCGTATGATTTTATAATATATGAGGACAGGGATGGCTGGGAATGCAGGTACTCCTCCAGCACACCACCACATGTGGTACTATCAAAATAATAGTCGACTGAAAATAAATAGGTCAGTTGATTTTTTTATGAACCATCCGATCTATAAGGAACGGGCAGATGGCCTTCGTCTACCTCCCGCTAGTCACTGTTGACTATCTTTCTCGAACCGTCGGCGACCACCGGCCCAGAACCCTGATACATCTCCATTGTATCTAACTTACATTATTTTAATGGAACTAACTCGGACTAACGCTGTTTTTAGCATAATTGCCATGGTATTATTTTTGTGCAGAAATAAAAGTTCTCTGAATAACCTGAAACTTCGCGGAGAATATTTTTGGAATTTATAAAAAATATTGGTGAAAGAATCAACACCAGGGGGCCCACACCCTGTCCACGAGGGTGGGGGCGTGCCCAACCCCCTGGGGCACGCCCCCTGTCTCGTGGGCCCCCTGAGGCTCCACCGACCTCAACTCCAACTCTATATATTCATGTTTGGGGAAAATTATGTGGGAAGGATTCATTGCGTTTTACGATATGAAGCCACCGCCAAGCCCTAACCACTCTCGGCAGGGCTGATGTGGAGTCCGTTCGGGGCTCCGGAGAGGGGAATATGTCGCCATCATCATCATCAACCTTCCTCGATCACCAATTTCATGGTGCTCATCGCCATGCGTGAGTAATTCCATCGTAGGCTTGCTGGACGATGATGGGTTGGATGAGAGTTATCACGTAATCGAGTTAGTTTTGTTAGGGTTTGTTCCCTAGTATCCATTATGTTCTGAGATTGATGTTGCTATGACTTTGCTATGCTTAATGCTTGTCACTAGGGCCCGAGTGCCATGATTTCAGATCAGAACCTTTTATGTTTTCATGAATATATGTGAGTTCTTGATCCTATCTTGCAAGTCAATAATCACCTACTATGTGTTTTGATCCGGTAACCCCGAAGTGACAATAATCTGGACCACTCCCGATGATGACCGTAGTTTGAGGAGTTCATGTATTCACTAAGTGTTAATGCTTTGGTCCGGTAGTCTATTAAAAGGAGGCCTTAATATCCCTTAGTTTCCAATAGGACCTCGCTGCTACAGGAGGGTAGGACAAAAGATGTCATGCAAGTTCTTTTCCATAAGCACGTATGACTATATTCGGAATACATACCTACATTACATTGATGAACTGGAGCTAGTTCTGTGCCACCCTATGTTATAACTGTTGCATGAGGAATCCCATCCGACATAATTATCCATCACTAATCCATTGCCTACGAGCTTCTCATATATTGATCTTTGCTTAGTTTCTTTTCCGTTGCCACTGTTACAATCATTACAAAACTATTACTGTTACTTTTGCCACCGTTACCGTTACTTCCATATTACTTTGGTACTAATACTTTGCTGCAGATATTAAGTCTTTCAGGTGTGGTTGAATTGACAACTCAACTGTTAATACTTGAGAATATTCTTTGGCTCCCCTTGTGACGAATCAGTAAATTTGGGTTGAATACTCTACCCTCATAAACTGTTGTGATCCCCTAGACTTGTGGGTTATCAAGACTATTTTCTGGCGCCGTTGCCGGGGAGCATAGATCTATTCTTTGAGTCGCTTGGGATTTCTATCTATTGATCACTATGAGGAACTTGAAAGATGAAAGAACCATGATTTTCCCTCAACTACGAGGGGAGGTAAGGAACTTCCATCTAGCTCTGCACTTGATTCACCTTCTATTTTGAGTAAACTTGCGACACCTACTCCTACTACTTATTCTGATATGTCGCATGTTATTGATGATGCCACTTCTGCTATGCATGATGTTATGATGAAACTACTTCAATGCTTAATAATATTGTGCCATTAGGTGAATATCTTGATGAACAACTTGCTAGGGTTAGAGAGAATGAAAATATAGAAACTGGTAATATTGATGAAAGTGATGATGAAGATTCTCCCCCAAGATATGAACTGGCTGATGTACCTGAGACTTTTTAGCTTGCAAAGATAGATATGATCTTAAGAAATTGTTAGTTAAGCTGAAAGAAAAATCTACGAATGCTAGAATGAAATATGACCCTGCTTTTCCTACTTCACCTATCTGTATTTCTGATAACGATTATGATTTGTCTGTCGATCCTGAGTTAATTACTTTGGTTGAATCTGATCCTTTTTTATGGCTATGAATCTAAAACTGTTATCGCACATCTTACGAAATTGAATGATATAGCCACCCTATTCACTAATGAGGAAAAAATTCATTACTACTATATCATTAAGTTATTTCTGTTCTCATTAAAGGATGATGCTAAGACATGGTTTAATTCTCTTGCTCCTAGTTGTGTGTGTAGTCCCCGAGATATGATTTATTACTTCTCTGCTAAATATTTCCCCGCTCATAAGAAACAAGCTGCCTTAAGGGAAATATATAATTTTGTGCAAATTAAAGAACAGAGTCCCACAAGCTTGGGGGAGGCTTCTCCGATTACTTAATGCTTTGCCTGATCTTCCTCTCAAGAAAAATGAAATACTTGATATCTTTTATAATTGACTAACCGATGCTTCTGGAGACCACCTGGATAATTATGCTGGTTGTGTTTTCAGGGAAAGAATTGTTAATCAAGCTGAATTGCTATTGAATAATATGTTGAGTAATGATAATGATTGGACACTTCCTGAACCAACTCCTAAGCCAACTCTAAAGAAAAGGGGCATTCTATTTCTCAGTCCTGAAGATATGCAAGAGGCAAAGAAATCTATGAAAGAAAAGGGTATTAAAGCTGAAGATGTTAAGAATTTTCCACCTATTGAAGAAATACATGGTCTTGATAACCCAGCACAGGTAGTAAAGGTAAATTCTCTCTATAGATTTGATGAAGGTGATATTCCTTGTAATAAGTATGCTAGCCAATGCTTGGATGAGTTTGATAATTTTATTGTTAATCAAGAAAACTTCAATGCTTATGTTAGTTGACAATTGAAACGTAATGCTTATATGATTGAACATCTGAGTGATTATATGTCTAGAGTTAAAGGTGAACTTAAACTTATTGGTAAACATGCTTCTATGGTTACGTCTCAAGTAGAACAAGTGCTTAAAGCTCAGAATGATTTGTTCAATGAATTAGATAATAAGAAAAATGATAATGCTGTTAGAGTTGTGACAAGAGGCGGTAAAATGACTCAGGAACCTTTCTATCCCGAGGGCCACCCTAAGAGAATTGAGCAAGATTCTCAGAGAACTAATGTAGATGCACCTAGTTCTTCTAAGAAGAAGAATAAGAATAATGATAGTACTTTGCATGCTTCTAGTGAACCTGTTATTGACACACCTGAGAATCCCAATGATATTTCTATTTCTGATGCTGAAACACAATCTAGTAATGAACATGAACCTAGTGATAATATTAATGATGATGTTAATGTTGATTCTCAACCTAGGAATAACAATGGCGTAGAGATTGAACCTGTTGTTGATCTTGATAACCCACAATCAAATAATCAACAATATGATAAGAGAGACTTTGTTGATAGGAAGCACGGTAAAGAAAGAGAACCATGGGTTCAGAAACCCATGCCTTTTCCTCCTAAACCATCCAAAAAAAGGATGATGAGGATTTTGAGCACTTTGCTGAAATGGTTAGACCTATCTTTTTGCGTATGCGTTTGACTGATATGCTTAAAATGAATCCTTATGCTAAGTATATGAAAGATATTGTTGCAAATAAAAGAAAGATACCAGAAGATGAAATTTCCAGCATGCTTGCTAATTATACTTTTAAGGGTGGAATATCAAAGAAATTAGATGATCTAGGAGTACCAACTATACGATGCTCCATTAAAAGACACTATGTTAAAACTGCTTTATGTGATCTTGGAGCCGGTGTTAGTGTTATGCCTCTCTCTTTATATCGTAGACTTGATTTGAATAAGTTGACACTTACTGAAATATGTTTGCAAATGGCTGATAAATCAACTGCTATACATGTAGGTATTTGTGATGATGTGCCTGTTGTGGTTGCAAACGTTACTATTTTAATGGACTTTGTTATTCTTGATATTCCCGAGGACGATAGTATGTCGGTTATCCTTGGTAGACCCTTTTTGAATACTGCAGGGTCTGTTATTGATTGCAACAAAGGAAATGTCACTTTTCATGTTAATGGTAATGAGCATATGATACACTTTCCGACGAAACAACCTCAAGTCCACAATATCAATTCTATTATAAAAATTCCAACGATTACTGTTGGAGGTTTTGAATTCCCTCTTCCTACTGTCAAGAAGAAATATGATATTCTTATTGTTGGGGATGTGCATATCCCTATTGTGGTAACTTAGTGTTATTCGAAAATTCTCCGGTTTCATGCGATTCGGAAAGAGTTTGTTAACAAGACTTGATCAACCTTGTTAGTGGATTCCTTTTGATGAGCATGAGATGGATGAAGTTAGAAAGCACAACTCTCTTTACCCTCCTTTTACTTTCTGTTATTTAGATTAAATAAAGCAAAAATAGTATTTTCTGTCTGTTTTCTGAATTATCCTTGCAATAAAAAATACCTCCAAAATAGAAGTTCTCCGAGTGCCCTGAAAATTTTAGGCAATTTTTTGTAGAATATTTAAGAATTATTGGCACTGAGAACACACCTGGGGGCCACACCACCTGGCCACGAGGGTCCAGGGTGTGCTCACCCCCCTAGGGCGCCCCCCTGCCTCGTGGACCCCATGTGGGCCCCCTCCACTTATTCCAGCAACCACACACTTCGCCTTCCTCCAGAAAAAAATCCTCCCACGGATCAAACCCGTGTCCTAGCTCATCTTGCTGCCATTCTCGATCTCCTTGCTCAAAGCTCCATTCACAAAACTGTTTTGGGGGATTGTTCTTCGGTATGTGACTCCTCCATTGGTCCAATTAGTTTTTGTCCTAGTGCTTTATTTATTGCAAATTTTTTCTGCTTAGGTGACCCTGTTCTTGAGCTTGCATGTCAAATTTATGTGGTCAAAAGTAGTTTTAATGCATGATATGGCCTCGAGGCACTTATAGGAGTAGTTGATATCAGCCTTGTTGAGGTTGATTCACTTTTGTTTTGAGTCACTAAAAATTTCAGAAATTTTTCAGATAAAGAAAATGATGAAGAGATTGTTGAGGGGCTCTTCGAGCCGAAGCTCGAAGGATAAGCAAAGTGAAGAGAATAAGAAGCCCAAATATAATATCCCTCACATTGTGGAAGTTCAGCCGTGCGAATGGCCTTGTGATGAGTACTTGAGAGCAGCCAGGATTTATGAGGGGTTTTATTATTTGGCTTAGAATGCAGGCCTCATCGATTTCCTCCACGACTAGCGCGAACAGTATCTCCTACTCACTAATATTTTCATTCAAATTTTTTACTTTCATGCTAAGAAGTCACCACCTTTGGTGGAATTTCACTTAAATGATGAGGTTAAGGAGATGCCACTATATGATTTTTGTCGGGTCTGTAAGATACCCTTTGCGGGCAGCATAGAGGAACCACATCGTAATGATGTGGAGGGATTTATTGATACGATTGCTGTAGGGGAAACGAGGAAAGTTTCTGATGCAAGAATTACTAGCATACGTTTTCATGTTCTACTGTCGGTGGGAAACGACACCTATGGGTCACTGGGATCCCTTCTATGGTTGGCGGGCGCGGGGTTGTGCGGAGAGCGGGTCTGGCGGTCAGCACACAAGTCGTTTACCAGGTTCGGGCCGCGGAGACGCGTAAAATCCTAGTCCTGCTTGTCTTTGTATTGAGGTGTTCTTGTGTTCTTGAACTAGCTGCAGTGGCTCTCTAGTCCAAAAGATCCGAATCAATCTCCAGTACGCCTCGGGCCTCCTTTTATAGACAAAAAGGGGTTGCCACAGTGGCACACAAGAGGTGGAAATGTGTACAAGGGGCTGAGTCTATCCCCTGGCATCGTCGGACAAATGCATTTAATGCATTGCCGACGTGCCCCTCTTGCTTTATTGGGGACAGCAAAGAAGCTCATCCCAGCTGTCGTCGCCTCGCCTAGCTCCGACGCGCGTCCAAGCTGACAAGCCATTGTAGCGCCACATTGGCTGGCCGCTGGGCGGGCATGGTGGTGGAGCCTTCACTAAGATCTGCATGCCACCACGCAGGTGCTTGCTGAGTTGGTGTAGAGGTCGCGTGCTGCCATGCAGATGCTTGCTCAGCTGGTCGACCTGCCAGCTGTATGACAGCGGCACTAGAGTCTTAGTGGACGTGAGCACGACTGCGGCCTCGCGGGCGTCCTCGGCAAGGGTCTTGCCGAGGGCCTGGAAACGGTCTTGCTGCGGCACCGCGGTCGTCCCCGGCAAGGGTCTTGCCAGGGGTCTCGTGGACCTCCTCGGCAAGGATCTCGCCAAGGGTCGTCCTCTTCTAGTTTCCATCTGATCTTGCATGTGTATGATCTCTACAAACATCTGCATGCCACCACGGAGGTGCCTCCCGAGCCTTGGGTCCAATATGGTGTGAGGACCCCTTGGGCTCAAGGGTGCTACGCTCTGTTGGCGTCAGGTAAGTTGCCCCGGCAAGGATCTTGCCGAGGCTGTGGAAGCCACCCCGGCACGAGTCTTGCCGGGGGAGTCCACCTCGCCCTCTTGCTCTCTTTGCGTCTCTGGCCTTGGCATTGCTTCGACAACCCTCCCATGCCCTTCTTAGTGTGGCCGTGGGCGCGGCTCTGACTGCCCGTGCACAAGCTAACGGGTGCAAAAGGAGAGCCCCTACTTTTGTACACCGACAGGAGCCCCCGGGCCTAGGCCACACATAAGCGTGACGCATTGTTGGGCTAGGCCCAAAACGGTGCACGGGCAGGTGGGGCGGGTTTTTACCGCAGCAATTTCCCGTCCGCTACGCTTCCCCACGACCCGAGTTGAACGCGCGACATGGAGGGTCATGCGTGACGACGGGGTCGTGTGTGGGGCGGTTTCCTCACGCATGCTTCACATCATGGTAAAGAGGCGGCTACCACCTTCCCCGTAAAAAGAGGAAAACACAGAGGCGTGGCTCATTTACTGAATGGGCTCGGGTTGTGGTCTTCAAGGCACCCGTGCCCCACGACCAAGGCGTGGAGAATAGCCGCCTCATCTGTCCCTTCGGTTTTGCTCGCCCACCACGTGCCCCCCATGCTTTGAAGGTGGTAGCCGGTGGGTGTGGGCCTTGAATGGTGAGGTGGGGAAACAAGCCGCTGTTGATTGGGGCAGTGGGTTGGCCTCGATTCCCTGCGCCCCTGATGGTTTGATTGGCTGAGTGGGGCAGCCGAGTCCCGACCCTCCCACTTTTTAAGAAGGGGGAGGGGGATGGCCTCCCACAATCTTTCGTCATCCCTCTCCTTCCACCTCAGCTCCACTCTTTCATCTGTCATGGTGAGAGGGGGCGCTAGTCCTTCGACGATGGCGGCGAGGGTCTCTGCTCGACAGCGCGTCCCTCCTTCCCAAGAGCCTGTGGTGGCGAAGCCGACCACGAGAGGAAGGGGTAGGGGGTGAGGCTGAGGCCGGCGTGGTGCTCGAGGAAGAGGGGGACGAGGCGGCGCACCGGCCCTACCTCCGCCAGCGATGCCTCCTCTGATGGAGGGCCATGTCGGGGACAACCCTCACGAGTTCTTCATCAGGCTACATCAGGCACCGCGCCGTCGCCTTCGCCTTCCCGCGCCGTTCGCTCGGGAGATGGAGATCAATCCGCCCCAAACCCTGAGGCTGCACATGAGGGGCTACGGGAATGGTGGCACACGGGTCGACATCGACTTCCCCGCCCCTCAAGTCATGTATCTTCTCCGTGGATGGAAGACCTTCGCTCACATCCATAGCCTGACGGCGGGGCTCGTTCTCTATTTCAAATTAAAGGAGAATGTCCTGCTCTCCCTCAAGGTCTTTTGAGACTCTGGGACTCGCCTGATGTGTTGTGTGGAGAGCTCCTCCAATGATCAAGACTCCTCCTCAAGCGGGAGTGATGAGGAGGACAGCGATAGCGACGACGAGAGTGTCGAGCGGGGGCACGTCGGCCTCGTCTCCAACTGACCGCGTCGCCCCTCCCTTCGCCGTTAGCTCTGCCAATGGCTTTCCTCGTCAAGCTCTCCATTGGCACGTTCCCCATCCCTTCCTTTTTGCCTTTACCTACTGCACCTGCGAGGAAAGGGGCAAGAACGGGGATCACGGGGCACTTATCTTTTCTAGTTTGTAAGCCTGCGGCAACTTGTTAGATTTCAAAATTTGTAATCCCATTTCCTGCGTAGCCATTATGTATAAATTGTACTTGTTTGCAGCGTATGAATGAAAGGAAGCGTGTTGCCGGGTTTTGTTTGCACGTGTTCCAGTGTCGGTGTCAAAACCGACGGATCTCGGGTAGGGGGTCCAGAACTGTGCATCTAAGGTCGATGGTAACTGGAGATAGGGACACGATGTTTACCCAGGTTCGGGCCCTCTCTACGGAGGTAATACCCTATGTCTTGCTTGATTGATCTTTACGAATATGAGTATTACAAGAGTTGATCTACCACGAGATTGTAATGACTAAACCCTAGAAGTCTAGTCTGGCTATGATTATGAGGATTCGGCCTATCTACGGACCTAGCCCTCCCGTTTATATAGACACGGGAGGGATCTAGGGTTACACAAAGTCGGTTACAGAGAAAGGAATCCACATAGTTGGCCATAAAACTTGCTTTCCACGCCAAGGAAAGTCCCATCCGGACAAGGGTGCAGTCTACGGTCTTCGTATCTTCACAGCCCATTAATCCGGCCCACGGCTAACTGGCCGGACGCCCGAGGACCCCTTAGTCCAGGACTCCCTTAGTATCCCCCAAACCAGTTTTCAGTGACGAGGTGTTCGGCACATAGATTATCTTCGGCATTGCAAGGCCAGTTCCTCCACCGATGATTTCTGAGTAGTGTGTTCGGCCTTCCATTTAATGTTGTCCCCCTCGGCTTCTGTGCATCAACAACTTCAGCTTCCACATGTCGAGCGAATGCGAGAGGTCAGGGTTTTTTTTGCATATACCACCCCGACCGTACCACAAAGATCCCTATTTAAAGAGAATAGATCTCAGATCCATTCTACACCACGCGAAAAATCATCAGAGCTTGCTAAGAAAAAACCACCCCAACATGGCTAGCGCTCCCAGCTCTTCCTTTCGTCCCCACGACTCCAAAAAGGGTGATTGGGAGAGATGTTCCGTATCCCACAGTCACCTAGCGAAGCTGCAAACATAGGGCTTTCTTGCCCCCGCGGACTTGGTCCCCGTATGAGCAGGGATGACGTCCTTCAAGGGCAGGGTTCAAATGGAGAACTTCCCCAATCCATCCAGGGGAGAACGAGTATGCTTCGTCCCCTTCTTGTTAAGAGGTGTCGGATTTCTGATCCATCCCTTCCTCCTAGGTCTACTGGAGTATTACGGCCTCCAACTGTATAGTCTCACTCCCGTCTCTATCCTTCATATTGCGGGTTACGTCGCTCTATGCGAGCTATTCCTGGGCTGCGAGGCCCATTTCGATTTATGGAGAAGACTGTTCTGCCTCGTCCCTCGTAATCAAGGTGGGTAAATTTTTTAAGTGGGAGGAGCCGAAGTGTGGCGCATCGCCGGGACTGGATACCTCTCCGGCACGCCAAAGAAAGCTTCTGAAGAGTGGCCTTCCGAATGGTTCTACATCGACAACGTCGCTCTACTCGACCCTGTCCATATGGGCCTCCCCAAGTGTTCAAGTGCTCCACTGAAGAAACTCCATAGCTGGCGTCCTCGGAGCCTTGAGGAAGAGGATAGTGCAGAGATCAGCCTGCTGCTGGGCAAGATTAAGACGATTGCCTAGTCCGGATTGTCAATAGTAGAGGAAATGGCGATCTCTATAGCGCGGGGGGTCCATCCATGCCAATACAGAGGGTTGCCCATGTGGCATCATAACGGGGAAGACGATGCCTCAGGCTATGGTCGGAAGGGCCCGAAGACCCCCGTCGCCCTGGCCGAAATACTGGCTGAGCTGTATAAAGGGGAGGAGGAGGAGTTCACCCATCTCCAATATCGAGACGAATTTTCCATGTATAATCCTCCCAGCTGGGTAAGCTTCAGCTCCACTATTTTACTCCTCTCCCTGAATCATTCTTGACAAGCAGTATCAGGAATGGCGAAAGGCTGTCGAGGGGATCCATGACCCTGCTCCTCAGCCGGAGAATCGCAACCGGGATCTTGACCCCGGATATGAAGAGGATCCGCACATATTTGTGGAGCTCGAGGATTGAATATTCTATCAGATGAGCTATGACGGTACAGATGTACCCATCATCGCCGATTACCGCGGTCTCCTTCCTGCTTCACATGTAAGCAATCCGGAGATACCTTGTCCAAGAGAGTTTTCTATTTCCTCCTCACCCACCGCTGACCTGTGCTCAAAAGGGGAGGCGTTTGGCGCACCATGTTGCCCCTAGGGCATCTTCGAAGAGAGCGTCCCCCACACCCGGCAAGCCTTCGAAGAGGAAGGCAAACGAAGATAAGACCAAGCCTTCATCAAAGAGGTATGAATTTGCAAATATGCACCTTGGTAGTCACATCCAACTGTGACCTTTCCGTTTACCCTATATCAGGAAAAAGGTGTGCCAGACTATATCCGGGGATCCGGCCGGTCATACTTCCCGCAGCTAGGATCCAGATCCTGCCGTGAAGATGGGGGCTGATGCGGGGTTGACGCCGGGCTATCCTCCAGTCGAGGATTCAGATGATGTATCCGTCACCAACTCGAAAGTGGAGACCACAATGAATCATCGGTGCCGCGGGGCTGTTTTACAAGACCCTGGTTTTTCAGAAGAGGCATTTAACGCATTCAGCTCGGCTGATGCATATATCCGAGCTGCTCGAGATGGGCTTAACAGAGCCACAAAGCAGCATTTAAAAGATGTGCAGGTAAGTTTACTTTGTCTGACTATGATAACCATATGCCAGTAGCCCCCGAGACTTAAAGCAGTTGGTACAGCTGATTTAAGTATAGTTGTATAACCAGGTTCTTACGGAGAAGAATGACCTGTTAGCCCAAGAGCTATATAAGTGCCAGACGCAGCTAACTGCTGCTCGTGCCGAACTAGAGAAATCCAAGAAGGCGTCACCTTGTAATGTTCCCCTCCATCGAGAAAACAGAATGGTATACCAATAATGTTAAACACGGTTTCTTACCTCCTATCAGGATAACTAGGTCAACTGCAAGAACAACTAAAAGCTGCCCAGGATGAAGAACGAGAAGCCAAGAAGATGATAGCCGCGGGCGAGCGTGTGCTCACAAAAGTCTTACTAGAGAAGAACAAGCTCCAGGATTCGAATACCAGATTGGGCGAGGATCTGAAAGATGTACAGGCCCAACTGGACGAGTCCGTTAAGGAGAATAAAAGGCTGCGCGGTGGCATGTTCAGTATTTTGCCGATTTTACTTTATGATATTTCGGAGATATCAGGAACTGACAGAGTTATATCTGTAGGTATGCTAACCGGCCGTCCCGAAGATGAGATGTCCGGAGTCTCGGGCGATCCGCTACAAGAGCTGTCGCGCATTCATGAGCAAGCTCGGCAGGCGATGCGAAGCATTGCCAAAGCTTTGTGGCCAGCTACCTCCCCTCCAGGAAATATGGAGGAGCTCCTAGAGCTGTTCAAGGGGACGCGGTGGTGCATTCAATTGTGGAAAATATCGGCCTGCCGGGAAGGGGCTCGGGAAGCCTAGGCCATGGTGAAGACACGGTACACCAAGCTTGACCCGAATCATATGGCTCGGGTCGGACCTCTAGGGTCAGACGGGAAGGAAGTTCCCGTTAATTTGGTGTATGACCAAGTAGCATTAGTTTCCAAATATTTCCTGCATGATTGTAAGTTAGATAGCATGTTGGAGGGTATATAGGAGTAAATTTTTCAGTCGAAATGTTGGGACCCCGATTCTAAGTCACACTGATCTAGCCTATAACACGTCATATCACTTTGCGGCCTCACGCACGGTATTCCCACGGGTGTCGCCTTACCCTGGCCCGGGGCAGTTTGCGCCTTTTGGCTCACATATATGATAGTGTCGCTAGCATCCATATGTCAGAGAACCCGGGCCGACTTGACTAGTCGTGAACCCAAAGTGGCACTAACTTACAGGGACAGGCATACATGAATCAACCTTGAGCATGTCGGTCAACAATGTATGAATCCGGGCTGTAGCAACTGGGCTAACAGGACTCCGTGAACCTGGGCTGTAGCAGCCTAACAGGACTCCAGATGTCTCCGCGTGACATTTCCCCGAAGGGATAGACACAGGAACGAAGTGGATCACATGCTGGCCAGTCTAAAAGTTCCGGAGCAGTAGTGCTGGGCTAACAGGACTCCGGTAAACCGGGCTGTAGCAGACTACCAAGGCTCAGTAGAAGCACTAGACTACATTTCCCCATAAGAGAGGCTACAAAGTATAAACAACTAGATTGTCGGATCCCACACATAGCAATACACGTTACACGTACACATAACATGCAAGTATGTGTTGTACAACATGGCATCACAACATAACTCAAACTCATATGGATAAAGACCCAGAAGAGCCACATAGCATTCAATACAAACAGGGGTCTCATGACCCATCATTTAGAGCATACCAACAACGGAAGCATTACATGTCTGAGTACAGACAACTATAAAATAAAAAGGCTGAGAAGCCTAACTATCTGCAAGACGCTCCCAAGGGTACAAGATCGTAGATGGGATATGAGCTACTCGTCGAAGTCACTAGTCTAACCAACTTCAGAACATAAATAAGCAAACGTGAGTACGAAGGTACTCAGTAAGTCTTACATCAGAACTATCTACATATGCAACATTATCAACAAAGGGGGTGGTGGAGTTTTAAGAACAGCAAGCCAGCTTTGACTCAGTGGCTAACCTATACTACGAGTATCAGAAACTTCTTTGAGGTGAGAACACGCACACGAGTCCACATATTCACCATAACAAAACTCCACTATGGATCCATTCCCGTCTCCCTACAAGAAGGCCATCCATAGCACTCACGCTTATCTTGAGTATTTTAGAGTATCCTCTTCAAGTTGTCTATGTACTACATAAGTCCTCCAAGTTTCCATATCCAAGGAAAACGACTATTCAAATAGATAGTGTTAACCCTGCAGGGGTGTACTTCTTCACACACGCTCTCGCCACTTATCGCCCTATACACGTCATGTACCTCGGCAACCTTCAAGCGGAAGCCGGGCGAGGGTGTCTGCCACGACCTGACTAACCACACAAGTCTCTCGTCTAGGTTTATCGCCTATTCGAGTTCCATCCGCAAGGAGTTCCGGCCGATGTCTCCAGTACGGCCCCAAACAATGTGTGCAGGGTTCCCAAGCCCACCACCCGGGTGCCACTTGGTACACCGTGCCATGATTCCTAGTATGTCCCAAGTCCGTCCCATCGGACACCACCTGGTAGACAACTAGCACTACCTACAAACGCCAGAAACTAGTTGCAACTCCTGGATAGAGATCAAGTAGATTAATAAGCCGAGAGGGGCCGGATAACTGGAACCAAATGGGTGGTAGTAACTGGACTTGGATAACATACACAGAACTTAGTGCTTAGGGACGGTTCCAATGAGACAATCCACCATGTACTCCTACATGGCCTCTCATCGCTACCTTTACCAAAACGTGTTCACACACTTAGCCTTTATCGGTAGGACATGTTCACCACTCCGATTCATTCCCGATGAATCAGACCTGACACAACTCTAAGCATAGCTGGCATAATGAAAACAAGCATGGATGAGTAGGCACATCAAGGCTAGTGGGTTTCAACTATTTACTGTGGCAATGACAGGTCATGCAGAGGAATGGGTTCAACTACCACAGCAGAAAAGTAGCAGTTGAATCATTGTTGAATCATTGTTGTACTAGCAGTAGAAAAGGAGAAGGATCAAGAGAGTGGGATTTTATCGAAATGCTCAAGGGGGATTGTTTGCCTGATAGATCGACGAAGGGGCACTACTACTCTGACAGGTACTCGGGAACACCTTCCGGAGTGGAACCTATCGAGAAGAAACGGTGCTGGCAATCGATACAGAAACAAATGCAACAATATGATGCATGAACATGACATGTGCAAATGCTAGTGTTTGTGCTAATGCAAGATGCTACCTAGTTGATTGAAGCCCATTTGAATCAAAGATTCAAATGCAAATTCAAAATGAAGCATTTAAAATGCCCATATTATGTTTTCACTTATACAGAATGTATAAGTTGGTTTTTCATGCATGGAACTGGCATAAATGCATTCCTTGCATTTTTCTAATAAATTTTCATATATAAATTATTTCATTCCGAGCTATGGTTGATTTATTATGATTTTTTGAAGTTTAAACAATATTCTAGAATTTCCTGAGTTAAAATAATTCCAGAAATTATTTATTGCATCAGCTTGAGGTCAGCACTGCATCAGCAGTCAACCTGGGTCAAACCTGACGTGTGGGGGCCACACGTCAGTGACACAGCGGTTAAGCCCGGGTCAAACCTGCACTGACCAGGGTTTGACTTGGCCCTAGGGCACACTGTCAGCGGCTGGTGGGGTGGATTAGGCTGCGGGATTAGTCGCTAATGACAGCCACGTCGGCCTTGCCGGAGTTCGGCCGGCGATGACCTCGACCCGCGGCGGTTCTTCAACGGAGTCGTTGTTTCGGCGTCCAAACAACACAGGGAGAGGAGCTACGGGGAGCTGGCGGCGTGCCACATCCAACGGTGCGAAGGGTTTCGCCGGAGGTGGCCCAGAACGACGGCGGAGACGACGAGTGCGGCATCCGGAGTTCGTCCATCGGTGGTTTTGATGTTGTGGGGCACGGGGGAGGCTGCGAGCGGGTCCGCTTGACTCGCCGGAGTGCACTGAGTGCAACGCCGAGCTCGGCTGCGAGTTGCGGCGGCGGCGGCCATGACGGCGAGGGGCTGCGGCGGCGATGGCTTCGGCCGTGTTGGAAACAACGGCTACGATGCGGGAACGAGGGGGAGAAGAGAGGGGAAACAGGGAGATGCTCACGGCGATCACGCGAAGCAGCACAGCGGGCTCGGGGGAGACCTGGTGACGGCGAATCGACGGTGGTGGACGACGGAGACCGAGGTGGAAGACGATGGCGATGGCGGCGTTCTAGGGCGTCCGGCGCCGTGTGTCACACCCTAGCTAGTTCATGCATTAGAGTGTTGCATCATGTCTACTTTTCCAGGGCAGAACCCCCAGCACCCCCTGGAAACAACTAGGGTTTACTAAAATTATTTTCAATGAACCTGAAATGCCCTTCTAAAATGTCCACCCCTTTTTGTTTTGGGTTAGAACCTCTGACAAAATGGGTTCACATTTTTCTAGGACACCTAAGGTCATTCGATTAATCGTTATCTATTTGCATTTGGGCATTTAAATGATATAAACTATTTAAATGCCCAAATAATTCTAGAAATAAGTGTGGGCTGTTGGAAATAATCTAAATAGAGCCCCTGATTATTTTCAGGATTTTTGAAGATGCCTAAGTATTTTTAATAAAGCCACACAGTTACAGAGAAAATAGAAAACAGAAATTAAAAGAGAGGGAGGGAACTTACCTGGCCGCAGCCCACCAGCCGACGCACCTGGCGGCCCAGCGCTGTGCTTGCCCATGCCAGCCAGCTGCTTCGTCCCCGCTAGGCAGGCACAGAGGTGACACCGGCGAGCGCGAGCTCGCCACGGCGCCACCTGCTTGCCGCCCGCGCCCCTCGACACCTGGGTGAGCCCCACGTCGCCGCCCCGACCCCGTGGACACCTCACTCGCTCCCCTGCCTCTCGCCCTCACTCTCCCGCACCATGGCCGACGCTGCCATGCCCACGCCACCGTGGAGCTCGCTGTCGTCATCTCCATCGAGCGGCTCGAGCCCCGAGCGCTCGCGCGCCCTTCTCCGTCCTCTTTGAGCTCGACTTCACCAAGGACGGCCGCAGATCCCCGTCGTCGTCACCGCCGCCACCGTTCGTCCCCGGCCGCGCCGTCTGCCCCTACGTGATCGCCGTGAGCTCCTGCACCTCCCCATCCTCTTCGTTCTCTCTCTCGAGCAACGTAGGGTCTGCATGAAGCATCACCGCATGCGTCCCTGCCGAGCTCGTCACCGACGTGACTCCGGCCACCCTCCGGCCACACCACCGTGTCGATCACACTCACCGCACTCGCAGGAACCCGTAGCACCACTCCACGTGCCTCGTCGTGTCCCGTAGCCTCGGGTTCGACCTCACCCGAGCTCCGGCAGCCGCACAGCTCGTTGCCGTCGACATTTCCGGCCACCCCGAGCTCCACCGCTGCCACCAAACGAGGCGGTTCGTTCCCAGCTACGCGTAGATGGCCTCCGCCGTCCATTTGGTCGCCGGAGCACGAAATCTGCACTGCCCCGCCGCGTCTGGCCTCACCGGCGGCTAAACGGCGGTGAGTTTGACCCCGTTTGACCCTGGTTGACCCCATGTGGGCCCAGGTTGACTCCCCCCTGAGTCTATGACAAGTGGGGCCGCTCTGCTAATTAACTTAGATTAGCACTAACTAAATTTAGTTAGTTTAAATAACTACTGACACACGGGTCCCACTGGTCAGGTTTTACCTGGACCGGCTCCGTTGACCGCAGACGTCACCCTTACGCAATGACGAGGCATTAATTCAATTACTGGAATTATTCTTATACAGGAAATTCCAGAAATTACTAAAACTTCAAAAAGTCATAACTTTTAATCTGTAACTCCAAATGCAAAGATTTATATATGAAAATTTATTAGAAAAATTCAATCTTTCCATCTGTAAAGGTTTCATGCATAACAGAACACTTTAACCTTGTTGTTTAAGTGAAACAAGCTAAAGCACTTATATGACTTAATAACATAAGCTTCCATTTGAACCTTTGATTCAAATAGACTCAAACCAACTTGTTTCACAATGCATTAGCCAGGACACCTCATATTGCCATGTCATAGCATGCATCATATTGGTGCATATTGCCATGTGATGATTGTGTTCTGTGGTGTCTTTCGTGGTAGGTTGTGCCTCCGAGGATATTCATGAGTATCCAACTGAAGGGCAGTACCCTACTACTACTCCATCAGGCAAGCAGCCCCATTGATCATATCGATACAATCCCATGTTCTCACTCCTGCTCTCATTTACTTCATTAAGACAACAATGTTTCAAACTAATGTGTGCTGCGGTAGTTGAACCCTTATCCTCTACGTGACCTGTCATTGCCATAGTAACTAGATGAAACCCACTAGCATGTGTAGGAGTTGATTGTGCCATGTATGTGTTTCCTACCTTGCTATGCCTGCTATGCTTAGAGTTGTGTCAGGTCTGGTTCATCTGGGTGATGGGCTAGAGTGAAATGATTACGTCGGTATTGTGAGGGATGTGTTGAACATGATTTGGTAAAGGTATCGATGAGAGGCCATGTAGGAGTACATGGTGGGTTGTGTCACTGAGTCCGTCCTTAAGAACTAAGATATGTATGTGTGATTCAAGAATCAGTTACTACCATACATTGGGCCCGAAACCAATGGACCCTCTCGGCTTCTTAACCACCCTAGTTCTCTGTCCAGGAGTTGCAACTAGTTTCTGGTGTTTATAGGTTATGTGTTGGCGGTCGTGCGTAGCGCTAACCCTAGGGGTGGGCTATGATGCGGTAGATACACCGTGGCACGGTGTACCAAGTCGCTAGTTTGGTGTCTCGAGAACCCTGTACACATCGTTCGGGGCCGTATGTGGAAACCTCGGCCGGACTCCCTGCGGATGGAACCTGGATAGGCAATAGACCTGGACTAGAGACTTGAGTGTTTAGGTAGTCCTTGGTCGACACCCTCATTGGGATTCCGCTTGAAGGTTGCCGAATACATGTCGTGTAAACGATGGTAAGTTGTGAGAGCGTGTGTGATGAAGTACACCCCTGCAGGGTTAACGTAATCTATTCGAATAGCCGCGTCGGCGGTAAAGGACTACTTGTTTGCTTATACAGTTCATAGACAAGTTAATGGTTACTACTAAAAGACTCAAGATAAGTGTGAGTACCGAGGATGGCCCTCTCGTAGGATGACGAGGGAGGATCCATGGTGGAGTATTGTGTTGGTGTTTAGTGGACTCGTGTGCGAAAACTATTTTGCAAGTGGTGTCTCGTAGGATAGCTTAGCCAAGGGTCAAAGCTGGCTTGCTGCAATAACTCCACCACCTTCTTGAGAATGAGCATGTATAGTAGGATCTGTTGTAAGTCTTGCTGAGTACCTTTGTACTCATGTTGCTTTAATTACTGTTTTCAGACGACAACGCCGCCCCTTCCGACGGGTTTTACGTAGACTTCGACTTTGATGAGTGACTTCCCACCCAGGTGGTGATTCCGAGCCATGGAGGGCCCTATGTAGATAGACAGGCTTCGTCAAGCCTTCTTTCTTTCTAGTGTCTGTACTCAGACTAGTTTGCTTCCGCATGTGCTTGTATGCTTGTATGACTTGAGTGTTGGGTCATATGACCCCTACCTGTATGAACATGTTATGTATGGCTCTCCGGAGCCTTTAAATAAAGTACTTTGAGTTGTAGAGTTTTGTTGTGATGCCATGTTGTATTTACACATATCGAGCATATTGTGTGTACGATTGAAATGCTTGGTATGTGTGGGATCCGACAATCTATTTGAATATCCTTGGAATCCTCTCTTATGGCGAAATGTAGTCTAGTGCTTCCATGAGCCATAGTAGTCCACTACAGCCCGGTTCACCGGATCCTGCTAGCCCAGCACTACTGCTCAGGCCTCTTGGCTGTCCGGCATGTGCTTCACTTTGTTCCTGTGTCTATCCCTTTGGGGAAATGTCACGCGGTGACATCCGGAGTCCTGCTTAGACTGCTAAAGCTCGGGTTCCCAGAGTCCTGTTAGCCCAGTGCTACAGCCCGGATTCACACGCTGCTGACTGACATGCTCGATGTGATTCATGTATGCATGTCCCAATAGGTTAGTGCCGCTTTGGGTTCACAACTAGCCATGTCGGCCCGGGTTCTCTGTCATATGGATGCTAGCGACACTATCATATACATGAGCCAAAAGGCACAAACGGTCCCGGGCCATGGTAAGGCGACTCCCGTGGGAATACCGTGTGTGAGGCCGCAAAGTGATATGAGGTGTTACCGGCTAGATTGATATGACTTGGAATCGGGGTCCTGACAGCGTTGGCATCAGAGTCGGACTGCCTGTAGGTTAGTTGAGCCAAACTGGTCGATGTCGAGTCTAGAAATGCTTTAGTTATATGTAGGGGAATTGATTGTGGGAGGGAACGTAAGGATCTTTTACTCCTTTACCTTATGCCCTCTGATCTAAGTCATTCTCTTCTCATTATATGTGGGTTAAGGACTAGGCTCTCTTCTCTCTATCAGGTTCATGTGTTACTAATCCGTAGTAACTTATAGGATTGTGGGTTCAAGCCTTAGTTCAGTTTCTACTACTTCTAGTATGTTGTCAGTTGAACTAGAAACTTGATATGATGTTGTTGAGTGGTTTTTCCAACTGTTGTGAATGTCTCAAATCTTTTCTGAGCATTTACAGCCGTTATGTTGTCCGATTCCTCTGAGAAAATACTAATGCCTTTGCATTATTTCGTGCTTTCAGATGGCCACCCGTTCACAGAATCAAGTGGTCCGTCTGACTCGGTGCCTCGATGTACCCGGTCACACGACGATGCTGGTCCGAGTGATGGTCGAGACAGGCTATCGATGTTATCCTGAGTTAACCGTCGAGGAGCAGTTCAGAGACTTCAATCAGAGCCAATACCTTTGTACCTTCAGGATAAACCCCTCTTATCCTGGAGCCACTGAACCCCTCCACTGCTCTGATGGACTTGGGGTTACTATCGAGATGGCTGTGCAGGACGCAGCTTACTCAATGATGACTATCATTCGAGCCAGAACTGCCTTGCTTCGGAACACCGATTTTTGCTACATGCTAGCCTCACTCCCTAGGGCACAAGGGTACTATCAGGATTTGTACTGTGACTCTACACATGAGGATTCCTTACTCCACACCACTTCCGAGATGCTCGAGGACAAGGACCGCGAAAATCGGGCCTTGCGAATGGAGCTCTTCAACTCTCGTTCTGACCACTGGGCCACTTTAACCCGGTTTGCACCTGCTGTGCAGGCTAGATACATGGACATGAGGGACCTGTACCCCGTGCGGTCTGGGTTGCTAGATTGTATGGACTGGCGCGATGTAGGAGGCATCACCCCTCCTCGTGGTCCCCGTCTGCCAACGTTTGTTGGACCAAGGCCACTTCCGAGTCCCTATGGACCGCAAGCTCCACAGGACCGTCTGTTCCCAGATGATCATGTTCCGCTTCCAGGTTTTGGTGGCGACTTTTATGAAGATTACTACAGAAACGTCTGAGTTGGTAGTAGCTTCATTAGTATTGTAATAGTTGTATTCCCCAAAGTCGTGCATGACTCGTGGGATACGACTTGGTGTGTATCACGTTTTGGAGGTGAAGAAAAATAATGTATAGGAGCTTGGAATGCCTCCGATGAGATGTAACGTCTTCCACCGTAGTTGTACTCTAGCCTCGGCTTGTACTAAACTATGTACAGTGTGTATGACTGATGATATATATATGGCAGTTTCTATATTACCATGTCGTGCAATGAACATCTCAGCATTCCATGTTATCCATTACATTCCGCACTTTCTTGCCAATATTGTGCCATCCTTGTCTAAACCATTGTCTTGTTTTTCCTAGGATGGTCAACACCCGTAGCAACCCTACTGCCCCGAAGCAGGCGGAAGCCAGTGCAGCTAGGGATGAGAATTTGCCTCACCCGCCTTCTCTGGCCGAAGTTATGCTAGAGGCAGAAAGAAACAAGCGTGAGACTAACCGCTTGCTGGAGCGGATTGAGCAGAACACTGCATGTCATCAGAGAAACGACTAGGTGTCAATCAATGAATTAATCAAGTTGTATCCACCAAAGTTTAATCATTCTGTCGAGCCCCTCCATGCGGATGATTGTCTTCGTAGCATCACCCATAAGCTACGTTCTGCCAACGTAGCTGAAGCTGATAAGGTTACCTATATTGCGTATCACCTCGAAGGCCCTGCTAGCCTTTGGTGGGAAAACTTTTGAGGCTATGCGCCCGGCTGGCGAAATCACTACTTGGGCTGAATTCAGTGAGGCATTCCGTGAGCATCACATTCCGGAGGGTCTCATGGATCATAAGCGGGAAGAATTTTGTAATTTCTCCCAAGGCAGACTGATCGTGGATGCATACAGTCGTGAGTTTGGAAATCTGGCAAGCTATGCTCCTGAAGAGGTATCCATTGATGCCAAGAAGCAGGCAATGTTCCGCAAGGGACTTAGCCCCGAGCTTCGCCGCAATCTTTGTCTGCACGAGTGCACCTCCTTCCAGAAGCTGGTCAATAAGGCCGTTAGTGCTGAGACAGGTCAGACTGATTATGACGCTTCAAGCAAGCACTCCCGTGATTTTGGTTCTTCTTCCGGCTCTGGATCTCAGAAGCGCCGGGTGTGGATTCCAAACACAGCGCTGCCACCCAGGTTCACTCCGAGGCCATCCTTTGAGGCGCCTCGCCCCAACCAGCAGTTTGCACTGCCTAAGACCTATGGTGGCCCCGCTGCTAATGCTACTCCAAGCCCCAATCTTGTGACATGTTTCAAGTGTGGAGAGCCGGGTCACTATAGTCGAGAGTGTCCCCAGAACAACAACCCCAACCAGTCTGGAAAGTCTGTTGGCCGTGGTAAGCCAGCAGGAAAGACATTCTACGCCAAGCCAGCCACCACTACACGTGGCCATGTCAACTATGTCTCAGCTGATGTCGGTCGGAACGACACCTATGGGATCACAAGAATCCCTACTATGGTTGCGGGGCGCGGGCTCGTGAGAAGAGCGGATAAACAGATAGCACACGGTTCGTTTATCCAGGTTCGGGTCGTGAGGATGCGTAAAACCCTACTCCTGCTTTGGTGGATTGTATATCTGTGTTCTTGAGCTAGCTATGGGGCGTGAGGAGCTCCAAAAAGCCGAATCCTCCTCCTGGTCGCCTCAGGCCACCTTTTATAGGAAAGGGGTTGCCACAGTAGCACACAGGAGGTGGAAAGGGTACAGTGATGTGAGGTTATACCTCGCATTACATGACAAGGCACATTTAATGCGTCTTGCCCAGGTGTCCTTGCTTTATCGGGGACGGGGGAGAGCCGTGTCTCGTCCGTTGCCGCTCCCTCTCGTGTCGACACGCACCCTGGCGAGCGGCGCCCGCGGTGCCATGTAGGCAGGCAGGCAGCTGAGGTGGCACAGTGGTGGGTCTCCATGAAGATCCTCATGCCGCCATGCAGGTGCCTGCCCAGCTGGTTGGGTCGGCAGCTGCATGCAAATGGCGGTGGAGGTTTGACTGGCGTGGGCCTGATGGTGTCCCTACGGGTGTTCTTGTCAAGGGCCTTGCCGGGGCCCCAGCAAGGCCCTTGCTGTGGCGGCTGCTGTCATCCCCGGCAAGGCTCTTGCCGGGGGCCTTGTGGTCCTCCTTGGCTGGGATCCTGCCAAGGATCATCATCTTCTAAAGGGTGTATCTGATCTTGAATGCCTTCACAGAGATCTACATGCCACCATGGGGATGTCTCCCGAATCCTTGCCCCATGGGGGCAGTGGACTCAAGGGTGACTCACTCTATAGGTGTGGGGCGAGCTGCCACGGCAAGGGTCTTGCCGGGTTTGCTAAAACTGCCTCCGGCAAGGATCTTGCCGGGGGGAGTCCGCTTCGTCTCCTTTGCTCTTTGTGGGCTTGGTCTTGGCATCGTTCTGCTTCTCTCGAGCTTCGGCCTTACCTTGGCTCACCTCCCTTGCCTTGCTCAGTGTGGTGGTGCCCGTGGCTCAGACTGCCCATGCACAGTTATTTGGGTCCAAAAAGTGTACCCCTCTTTTTGTACAACGACAGGAGCCCCCGGGCCTGGGCCACACATAAGCGCAATTGCGTCGTCGGGCTAGGCCCAAAAACGGTGCGCGGGCAGGCGGGGCGGTTTTTACCGCCGTAAGTCTCTTCGCGCGCTGCGCTTCCCACGACTCCCGTGCATGGCACGGCGTGGGGAGGCGCGTGTGACGTGGGCGACATGCGTGGGGTTGGGTCCCGCAGGCATGCGTCACGTCGTAGAAAATGTGAAAGGAGGCGGCCCGTTGTTTTCCCCCATTAGAAAGGAATAACCGCGGGCGCGCTGCTCACTTCCTCCTCTTTTCTCGTGCCTTTTCCAATATTAGAGCCGCCATTTCATCTCTTCCTTCCTTCCTATGCTTCCGCCATTGCCCACCATCGTTGCTTCGCCATCCCCCTTCCTCAGCCCTCTGAACTTCTTGGTCGCCATGGCTCTCAAATTCGCCAAGGGCAAGGGGGTGGCTAAGGGCGCCGGGACGGTGGAGCCGCCGGAGAGCGCGCTGTCGGGGGACCAGACGAAGTCTGCCTTCTTCTTCCACTCGACGGTTGATGTTCAAGAGCTCCGGGCCTCCTTCAGGCCCCTATGGGGAGTGAAGACGGGGGGAGAGGATTCCGGACACCCAGCGACGCGCGTCATTCCTGTCGCTTGCGCTGATCCTGCCGCAAATCGGTACCCCTTCTTCGTCGATTATCTTTCTTGCGGGTTATGCCCTCCTTTCTTTGATTTCTTCTGCGACATTATGCGCACCTTCGGCTTTCACCCCTTGTATTTTACTCCGAATGCGGTGGCATGCATGGCTTTCTTCGCGCATCTTTGCGAAGGCTTTGCCGGGGTGCAGCCCAACACGGTGCTCTTCCGCCATTACTTCTTCCCTAGAATCCAGCCGGGAGGAGCCGTCTCCGATTGTGTCACCTGGATCCCAAGATACAAGGGGACGTACCTGGATGGTGCCGTGAAGGAGAGGTGGGAGGAATGGCGTGGCCGGTGGTGCTGGATTGAAGATGAAAACCCGCCAGAATTCTGCAAGGTCCGCCGAGTGCCGCTGGTCCGTGGCAGCGATTGGAGCGATATCGACGCCGCCGATGGGAGGCTCACCGTCGCCACCACTAGGATTCTCCGGCTCACCCAGGCCGGACTCACCCTTGAGATGATCGGGGCGGACTTCATTCGCCGCCGGATCGCCCCGTTGCACAACAAGGGGAGGCCAGCTTGGCTCTTTACGAACCCGGCTGACATTATGCGACTCCATCCCGGCCTCGATCACAACTTCATAGTGCTGGCGCATGCCCACTTCTACCAGCGGCTTTTCCAGCTTGATGTGGGTCGCGATGGCGAGGTTGAGCGGACCGGCAAGGCCGCGAGGGCTGCCGCAAAGGTTGGCAAGGCCCTCAAGGGGCCATTTTTCAAGCTGCCAGCGGGGGTGGTCCCGTTGTGCAACAATTCGCGTCGGTCCGAGATGATCGCCATGATGCCAGACTGTAATGCACACGGCCCTGTTCCGAGCTGGGAGGAGCCGAAGGACGAGGATGTGCAGCAATTCTTCGACACCCTGATCGAGGTGTATGTCAATGCCGACGCCGAGCGGTGGCTTATCATGGACACCACCCAGGCAGAGCTGGACTACATCGCCACTAGGGCGAGGGAGGCACAGCTTGCCATGGAGGCCGGCAGCGACGGGGGCGTGGAGGACAAGGCCGCAACGGCGGCGGAGGAAGAGGAGCTCACCCGGTGGGCGGTGGCCTCCGGGGAGGTCAGCAGCACCGACACTGGATCTCCGCTCGTCAAAGACGCGGCCGACGAGTCGGAGGAGGAGGAGGAGGACGTGGCGGCGGGCTTGACGCCAACCAGGGGAAGAGGGCGAGTCCCGCGGTGGGCTGGCTCCAGTGAGCCGGTCCAGCCCGGCAGGGCTGCGCGGCCTCAATTGACCCTGGAGGGGTCTGGGCGCGACACGAGGGCCACGACAGCCAAGAGGCTAACGAAGGCCACTGAGAAGAAGAGGACAATAGCCCCTTCCTCATCTGGGCGCACACAAACCCCGCTGTCTTCGCCTCCTCCGGCAGATGTCGACTCGGATGTTGACGCGGAGGTCACTTTTGATCTCGGGCCTCTCAGCGCGAAAAGGAAGAGGAAAGCGGTGGAAGAGGAGGAGGTGGGTGACGAGTAAGTACTCCATTCCTTACTTTCATTTCCATTCCTCTAAATTGAGCCACCCATCTTGATCCATTTCTTCTTTTGCAGGGATGCAGAGACGTTGGCCCAGAGGGTGAAGAGGGCGAGGACCTCGGCGAGCAGCCAGCCCCCGGCTGGGGCTTCAAAGATACCACTGGTGGTGCTGAGCAGCCCGGATAGCAGCCCCCGGCGCAGCCCCCAACGTAAGTTCGTCACCCTCTTCTTACTCGACATGTGGTAGGCGCTCGATGCTATGATGCTGACCTTGTCGGGTTTGCAGGAGGGGAGCGGCAGCAGGAGGAGCCACAGAGGGCTACTCCTAACACACCACCCCCATCGACTACGCCGCCGCGGGGGGCGTCCCCGGCAAGGGCATCAGGCACGGAGCCCACACCCATGAAGGAAGAGGGGAACTTGGGCGCTGGTGGCTCTGCCACGACGTCAAATGCTGGCGGAGAGGGGACTTCTGCTTCACAGCCTAGCCCTGGTGAGTCGCCTATCCTTCGTCTCTATTTTTCCCTTATTCTTTTCTTGGCTTCATTGCTCCCGTTGCTACCCAGGCCCTCCTTAAACAGACATGGAGGACGTGGACACTGTTGTCGGGGATATTGCTGAGGAGGCCGCGGCGGAGGCCAGCACGATTGCCGCCGAGGAGTCCGCCAAAGACGCCGACGAGGCCGCCGCCGACGAAGCCGCCAAGGGTGCCGCCGGGGACGGCGCTGCGGGGGCCGCCAAGGCGACCGGCGAGGCTTCTGCCGAGGGCGCCAGCGGTGGACCTGCCGGTCAGGCCGGCAAGGCCTCCGCCGAGGAAGAGGTGGTGGGTGACCAGCCTCCCTCCTCCTCAACCTCGGGCCCCGGCAGATATCTGAAGGTGGGCGGCGATCTCTTCGTCCACATCCTAGGGGCGTCAAGCCAGGCGCCCGACGAAGGGGAAGTTTTTGACGGTGAGGTGCTTGCCGCCACCGGGCTCGAGGTGTTTGATGAGCCGGGCGTTGGTGGAGACGGTTCTCCAGAAGAGCAGGTTTTCCGTGCCATGGGGGCCAATTTCCGGAAGCTCCAAGTGATCTACCATGCTCACCTGGACAATGTCAAGTCCAGGATGGCAACGGTGGACAACGTGGAGGTAGACTTCAAGGCGCGTGTTGCTGAGACGCAGACGTGGTTCCACCAGACTCGCGAGGAGCAGAGGGCCCTTCAGGAGGAATTGGCCATGTGCAATGTCGAGCTGACCATGAAGATGGCTGACATCGAGAAGGCCCAGGAACAGGCGGCGAACTTGGCTTCCATGGCCGAGGCCGTTTGGAAACAGCATCAAGCCGCACTGGATTCCCAGGAAGAGGATCTCACCGCGCGTGAGGCGAAGCTTGCCGTCGCGCGGCAGACTCGCGAGCTGGAGCAGAGGCATAAGGAGGCACTTGATGCCCAGGCTCTGGCCCATGCCGGCAAAGTAAGGGAGTTGGAGGTGGCGCAGGACGAGGTGAAGGAGCAGGACCTCAAGCTGTCCAACGAGAAGAGCACGCTCAACAGCGCCTTGGTGGAGGCGCAAGGAGCAGTCATCAGTAGGGTTGGGGAGCTCTCCGAAGTGCAAAACTCCGTCAGAGATCTCAAGCTGAAGCTGGAGGATCTCGAGAAGATGCTGTCGGAGAGCAGGGCTCGGGAGGAGACCTTGACGAAGAGCCTGGAGGAGGAGAAGCAGCTCCGGGCGAACGAGGCCGCCTCCCACCAGGATTATGTGGCGGGCAAGAACAGATGGATCAGCCGTCTGGAGGAGGTCGCCGGCAGGGTCACCTCGCAGTTGGCCACCATGGGGATGCCAAACGTGAGGTACGCCCCTGAGCGCAGCGGGACCGTCAACACCAAGTTGACCCTGTTGTTCGAGGGCGTCATCGGAGCCTTGGCTTATCTTCACTCCAACCGAGTGGCCACGTTGGCCGGGGAAGCTTGGCGACTTTGCTGGGGGTCCTCACCAAGATGGCGTACTGGAATCCCGACCTCAACTTTGGTGCCGCGATGGATAGCTTGTCGGAGGGTGTTGACCTCACGGTGCTCAAGGAGCGCATCAAGCCCGTCATTAGCATCATCGACGTAATCAAGAGGGTGGAAGGCCAGCGCCGGGATTAGGCATCCCGTTCTTCACCGCCGCTGCAGGTTAACGACCAAGACAAATTTCATCGTTAGTTAGAACTGCAGCAATGATGTGATGTAATATAACTTTGCAGTACTTTTAATTTCATGCACGTTATTTCCCCGTTCAATTCCTCTTTGTATGCGCGCCCTACGCCGATTGGGTAGGCTCGCCAGCGCGGAAGCCCCTACGGGCGTTTTGGGGACGGATCCCCATGGGCCTGCTGGGTATGCGTGTTGCCCGACGAGCCACCTTTCCGTTCCGAACACGGCCGCTCGAACTGTCGAGCTTGACTCGAGTCAGAATCGAAAGCGTTGTTGGTCGCGGAAGGCTACTCTGCCATTCTCTACGCAGCCGCTTGAGCTATTGAGTGGACTCGAAATAGGGCAAGGGCGTTGCCCATCGTGGGAGAGCACCCTGGCGTGCAGGTTCTCATACAAAGGCGTGACATCTCCGGGGGGAATAACCTCATATAAAAAGGATAGAACAAATAAGGGTTCAGTGCAACTTAGCTTCTGTTTGTAGTCGCTCAAGTGTTGATCTTCCGGTTTCCGTCCTTCTCCAAGAACCACGAAGACGAAGGAGTGCTAAGCTGATTGCTAGAGAAGATTCTCACAACTGCACCCCCTACCTGGCGCGCCAAAGATGTCAGTGGGAACGACACCTATGGGATCACAAGAATCCCTACTACAGTTGCGGGGCACAGGGTCGTGCGAAGAGCAGATCAAATAGATAGCACACGGTTCGTTTATCCATGTTCGGGCCGCGAGGATGCGTAAAACCCGACTCCTGCTTTGGTGGATTGTATATATGTGTTCTTGAGCTAGCTATGGGGCATGAGGAGCTCCAAAAAGCCGAATCCTCCTCCTGGTCGCCTCAGGCCTCCTTTTATAGGAAAGGGGTTGCCACAGTAGCACACAGGAGGTGGAAAGGGTACAGTGATGTGAGGTTATCCCTCGCATTACATGACAAGGCGCATTTAATGAGTCTTGCCCAGGTGTCCTTGCTTTATCGGGGACGGGGGAGAGCCCTGTCTCGTCCGTCGTTGCTCCCTCTCGTGTCGACACGTGCCCTGGCCAGTGGCGCCCGCGGTTCCATGTAGGCAGGCAGGCAGCTGAGGTGGCGCAGTGCTAGGTCTCCACAAAGATCCGCATGCCGCCAGGCAGGTGCCTGCCCAGCTGGTTGGGTCGGTAGCTGCATGCGAACGGCGGTGGAGGTTTGACTGGCGTGGGCCTGATGGTGGCCCTACAGGTGTTCTTGGCAAGGGCCTTGCCGGGGCCCCGGCAAGGGTCTTGCCGTGGCGCCTGCTGTCCCTTGCCGGGGGCCTTGTGGTCCTCCTTGGCTCGGATCCTGCTAAGGATCATGATCTTCTAAAGGGTGTATCTGATCTTGAATGCCTTCACAAAGATCGTCATGCCACCACGACGATGTATCCCGAATCCTTGCCCCATGGGGGTAGTGGACTCAAGGGTGACTCACTCCGTAGGTGTGGGGCGAGCTGCCATGGCAAGGGTTTTGCTGGGTTTGCTAAAACCGCCTCCTGGCAAGGATCTTGTCGGGGGGAGTCCGCTTCGTCTCCTTTGCTCTTTGTGGGCTTGGTCTTGGCGTCGTTCTGCTTCTCTCGAGCTTCGGCCTTACCTTGGCTCACCTCCCTTGCCTTGCCCAGTGTGTTGGTGCCCGTGGCTCAGACTGCCCGTGCACAGTTATAGGGGTACAAAAAGTGTACCCCTCTTTTTGTACACCGACAGCTGAGGAGACTTGTGATGATCCTAACGTCGTCCTTGGTACGCTCCTTATTAATTGCCAGCCGGCATCTGTTCTTTTCGATACTGGAGCATCTCATTCATTCATATCTGAGAGCTGTGCTCGATTGCACAACACGACATTGTGTGACATGCCCACTTCCATGGTAATTCAAACTCCGGGTTCCAAATGGCAAACTTCTAGAGTAAGCCATGGGAATGAAATTCTTGCCGATAAAGTTGTCTTCCTTGCATCCTTAATAGCTCTCAAGTCCTCGGACATAAACATCATCTTGGGTATGGACTGGATGTCAGCCCATTACACTAAGATTGATTGCTCTACTAGAATCGTTCAACTTACTCAACCATCGGGCAAGACAGTTAATGTCTTAACTCGAGTGGCCAAGCGCCAGCTTTACTCCCTAAATGCCAACCCCCTTCTAGACCTTGAAGATATTTCGGTAGTCTGAGACTTCCCGGATGTCTTTCCAGAAGAACTGCCAGGTGTTCCACCTGACAGGGATGTCGACTTCGTGATAGACCTTGTTCCAGGAACCATCCCAATTTCTAGAAGACCCTATAAGATGGCACCCCTAGAACTAGCCGAGCTTAAGAAACAACTCGATGAGTCCTTGAAAAAGGGTTTCATCCGTCCTAGTTCTTCTCCTTGGGCTTGCCCCGTCCCCTTCGTCAAGAAGAAGGATGGAACGGATCAGATGGTTGTAGATTACTGACCTGTCAACTTGGTCACTATCAAGAACAAGTATCCGCTCCCTAGGATCAACGATCTATATGATCAGCTCGCTGGATCCTCAGTCTTCTCCAAAATGGATTTCAGGTTGGGCTACCATCAAATCAAAATAAAAAACAGGGACATTCCGAAAACGGCCTTTGTTACTCGTTATGGCCAATACGAGTACACCATCATGTCCTTCGGTTTAACCAATGCCCCAGCCACCTTCTCTCAGTTAATGAACTCAATCTTCATGGAGTATTTGGATAAATTCGTCGTGGTATACCTTGACGACATACTCATCTACTCCAAGAATGAGGAAGAACATGCCGAACATCTAAGGCTGGTATTGACGAAACTTCGAGAGCATCGCCTTTATGCCAAATTCTCCAAGTGTGAATTTTGGTTGCCAGAAGTGACCTATCTAGGCCATGTAATCTCTGGTAAGGGTATTGCTGTCAATCCCGAGCGAGTTCAAGCCGTCCTTGATTGGACTCCACCTGAAATGGTCAAGCAAGTTCGGAGCTTCCTTGGCTTGGTGAGCTATTGTCGCTGCTTCGTCGAGAATTTCTCCAAGGTTGCTAAACCTCTAACTGAACTCCTCAAGAAAGATAAAAAGTTCGAGTGGACCCCATAGTGCGAGTTCAGCTTTCAGGAACTGAAAAGACGCCTGACATCTGCTCCTGTACCGGTACCACCAGATTTCTCCAAGGACTTTATTATCTATTGCGACGCATCGCGACAAGGACTAGGTTGCATACTCATGCAAGATTTTCAGGTAATTGCCTATGCTTCACAGCAATTACACCCACATGAGGAAAACTATCCCACACATGATCTAGAGCTTGCAACTGTAGTCCATGCACTTACAACTTGGCGATATTACCTTCTCGGTAATCGTTGCGAGATCTTCACTGATCACCAAAGTCTGAAATATACCTTCACCCAACCGGATTTGAATCTCAGGCAAAGACGTTGGGTCGAGTTGATCATGGATTACGACTTAGGAATAACTTACACCCGGGGAAAAGCCAATGTCATGGCTGATGCACTAAGTCGTAAATCCTATTGTAACAATCTGATGTTACAACAAGGTCAACCACTTCTCCATGAGGAATTTCGGAAGCTTAACCTTCACATTGTTTCTCAAGGATTCCTATCCACCCTGGTGGCAAAACCCACCCTTATAGATCAGATCATCAAAGCACAGAAGGTAGATCCGGGAATCTCCTATATTAAGAGAAACATTAAGAAAGGAGTCACGAATTTTTTCTTCTTTGATGAACAAGGTGTCGTATTCTTTGGAAACCGCTTAGTGGTTCCCAAGGCACGAAACCTGAGGCGGATGATTCTTAAGGAAGCTCATGAATCCCCTCTCACCATTCATCCCGGTAGTACAAAGATGTATCAAGACCTACGCCAGAGGTTTTGGTGGACTAGGATGAAGAGAGAAATTGCTCAATACATTGCTAGTTGCGACGTCCGTCGTCGTATTAAAGCAGAGCATCAACAGCCTGCTGGGACCCTTCAACCTTTGGATATTCCTGAATGGAAATGGGATAAAATCAGTATGGATTTCATTACCGGGTTTCCTAGGACCAAGAAAGGGAATAATGCTATATTCGTCGTTGTCGATTGTCTTTCCAAAGTAGCCCACTTCCTACCTGTCCGTGAGAGTATAACCGCTAACCAGCTAGCTGACTTGTACATCTCCCGAATAGTGTCTTTTCATGGTGTCCCATTGGAAATTACCTCAGACCATGGAATTCTTTTCACTTCTCGATTTTGGGAAAGTTTCCAAAATGCTATGGGGACTCGTCTCTCTTTTAGCACCGCCTTCCACCCCCAATCAAGTGGTCAAGTAGAGCGAGTCAATAAAATTCTAGAGGATATGCTCCGAGCTTCTGTCATCTCATTCGAAATGGATTGGGAGAAATGCCTTCCATTCATGGAGTTCGCTTATAACACTAGTTATCAAGCTAGCTTGGGCAAAGCTCCTTTCGAAGTTCTCTATGGACGAAAATGTCGAACGCCTCTTAACTGGTCAGAAACCAGGGAAAGACAACTCTTTGGCCCGGATATGATTCAGGAAGCAGACGAGCAGGTTCGCGTTATTCGTGAGAAATTGAAAACAGCCCAATCCTGTCAAAAGAGCCAATATGACTGCAAACATAAGTTCATGACTTATGAAGACGGCGAGAAGGCTTACCTTCGGGTTACTCCTTTAAAGGGAACCCATCGTTTTGGTATCAAAGGCAAATTGGCTCCTCGGTACATCGGACCCTTTCGCATTCTTGCCAAATGAGGAGAAGTTGCCTACCAATTGGAACTACCTTCGCATCTTTCCAGAGTTCACGATGTCTTCCACGTTTCTCAACTCAGGCGTTGCTTCGCGGATCCTATCCGTGGAGTGGACCACGAAACGCTTGATCTCCAAGATAATCTCACATATCAGGAATATCCCGTTCATATCCTTGATCAAGCCGAGCGTACCACTCGACGCCATAACATCAAGTTTCTCAAGGCTCAATGGTCACACCACTCTGAAAAAGAAGCCACTTGGGAAAGGGAGGATCGTCTTCGACTTGAGTACCCCACCTTCTTCCCAACGAATCCTAAATCTCGGGACGAGATTCTTTTGAGTGGGGGTGAGTTCTCACACCCTAGCTAGTTCATGCATTAGAGTGTTCCACCATGTCTACTTTTCTAGAAAACTGAAATGGGGATGGCAGAACCCCCAGCACCCCTTGGAAACAACTAGGGTTTACTAAAATTATTTTCAATGAACCTGAAATGCCCTTCTAAAAAGTCCACCCCTTTTTGTTTTGGGTTAGAACCTCTGATAAAATAGGTTCACATTTTCTAGGACACCTAAGGTCATCGGATTAATCATTATCTATTTGCATTTGGGCATTTAAATGATATAAACTATTTTAAATGCCCAAATAATTCTAGAAATAAGTGTGGGCTGTTGGAAATAATCTAAACAGAGCCCCTGATTATTTTCAGGCTTTTTGAAGATGCCTAAGTATTTTTAATAAAGCCACACAGTTACAGAAAAAAATAGAAACATAAATTAAAAGAGAGGGAGGGAACTTACCTGGCCGCAGCCCACCAGCCGGCCCACCTGGTGGCCCATGCCAGCCAGCTGCTTCGTCCCCGCCAGGCAGGCACAGAGGTGACGCCGGCGAGCGCGAGCTCGCCACGGCGCCACCTGCTTGCCGCCCGCGCCCCTCGACACCTGGGCGAGCCCCACGTCGCCACCCCGACCCCGTGGACACCTCAGACGCTCCCCTTCCTCTCTCCCTCGCTCTCCCGCACCATGGCCGATGCTGCCGTGCCCATGCCACCTTGAAACTCGCGTCCGCCATTGTCCCTGTGCCGCGCTGCAATGTCCAATAGCTTCACCGTTGTCATCTCCATCGAGCAGCTCGGCCTCGAGCGATCGCGCGCCCTGCTCCGTCCTCTTTGAACTCGACTTCACCGAGCACCGCCCCAGATCCCCTTCGCCGTCACCGCCGCCATCGTTTGTCCCCGGCTGCGCCGTCTGCCCCTACGTGATCGCCGTGAGTTTCTACACCTCCCCATCCTCTCTGTTCTCTCTCTCAAGCACCGTAGGGACTGCACGAAGCATCACCGCACGCGCCGCCGCCGAGCTCGTCGCCGACGTGACTCCGACAACCTTCCGGCCACACCATCGTGTCCATCACACTCACCGCACTTGCAGGAACCCATAACACCACTCCGCGCGCCTCGCCGTGTCCCGTAGCCTCGGGTTCGACCTCACCCGAGCTTCGGCAGCCGCACAGCTCGTCGCCGGTGAAGTTTCCGGCCACCCCGAGCTCCACCACTGCCACCAAACGACGCGGTTCGTTCCCAGCTACGCGTAGATGGCCTCCGTCGTCCATTTGGTCAGTGGAGCATGAAACCCGCAATGCCCCTTCGGATCTGGCCTCGCCGCCGCTTAGGTTAGCACACCGTTTGACCCTAGTTGACCCCGTGTGGGCCCAGGTTGACTCCCCCCGAGTCTATGACAAGTGGGGCCGCTCTGCTAATTAACTTAGATTAGCACTAACGATCTGTATGACCAGGACTGGCTCCATTGACCGCTGACGTCACCCTGACGCAATGCTGACGCATTAATTCTATTGCTGGAATTATTCTTGTACAGGAAATTCCAGAAATTACTACAAACTTCAAAAATTCATAACTTTTAATCTGTAATTCCAAATGCAAAGATTGATATATGAAATTTGATCAGAAAAATTCAATCTTTCCATCTGTAATGGTTTCATGCATGACAGAACACTTTAACCTAGCTGTTTAAGTGAAATAAGCTTCCATTTGAACCTTTGATTCAAATAGACTCAAACCAATTTGTTTCACAATGCATTAGCCAGGACACCTCATATTGCCATGTCATAGCATGCATCATATTGTTGCTTATTGCCATGTGATGATTGTGTTCTTTGGTGTCTTTCATGGTAGGTTCTGCCTCCGAGGATATTCACGAGTATCCAACTAAAGGGCGGTACCCTACTACTACTCTATTAGGCAAGCAGCCCCATTTATCCTATCGATACAATCCCATGTTCTCGCTCCTTCTCTCATTTACTGCATTAAGACAACAACGTTTCAAACTACTGTGTGCTATGGTAGTTGAACCCTTATCCTCTGTATGACCTGTCATTGCCACAGTAACTAAATGAAATCCACTAGCATGTGTAGTAGTTGATTGAGCAATGTATGTGTTTCCTACATTTCTATGTCTGCTATGCTTAGAGTTGTGTCAGGTCTGGTTCATCTGGGTGATGGGCTAGAGTGAAATGATTACGTCGGTATTGTGAGGGATGTGTTGAACATGATTTGATAAAGGTATCAATGAGAGGCCATGTAGGAGTACATGGTGGGTTGTTTCATTGAGGCTGTCCTTAAGAACTGAGATTTGAATGTGTGATTCAAGAATCAGTTACTTCCATACATTTGGCCCGAAACCAATGGACCCTCTCGGCTTCTTAACCACCCTAGTTCTCTGTCCTGGAGTTGCAACTAGTTTCTAGTGTTTATAGGTTATGTGTTGGCGGTCGTGCGAAGCGCTGACCCTAGGGGTGGGCTATGATGCGGTAGATACATCGTGGCACGATGTACCGAGTCGCCCGTTTGGTGTCTCGTGAACCCTGTACACATCGTTCGGGGCCGTATGTGGAAACCTCGGCCGGACTCCCTGCAGATGTAACATGGATAGGCGATAGACCTAGACTAGAGACTTGAGTGTTTTTGTAGGCCGTGGCCGACACCCTCGTTGGGCTTCCGCTTGAAGGTTGCCGAGTACGTGTCGTGTAACCGATGGTAAGTGGTGAGAGCGTGTGTGAACAAGTACACCCCTACAGGGTTAACATCATCTATTCGAATAGCCGCATCCGCGGTAAAGGACTACTGGTTGCTTATACAGTTCATAGACATGTTAATGGTTACTACTAAAAGACTCAAGATAAGTGTGAGTACCGAGGATGGCCCTCTCATAGGATGACGAGGGAGGATCCACGGTGGAGTATTGTGTTGGTGTTTAGTGGACTCGTGTGCGAAAACTATTTTGCAAGTGGTGTCTCGTAGGATAGCTTAGCCAATGGTCAAAGCTGGCTTGCTGCAATAACTCCACCACCTTCTTGAGAATGAGCATGTATAGTAGGATCTGTTGTAAGTCTTGCTGAGTACCTTTGTACTCATGTTTCTTTAATTACTATTTTCAGACGACAACACTGCCCCTTCCGACGGGTTTTATGTAGACCTCGACGTCGACGAGTGACTTGCCACCCAGGTGGTGATTCCGAGCCATGGAGGGCCCTATGTAGATAGACAGGCTTCGTCAAGCCTTCTTTCTTTCTAGTGTCTGTACTCAGACTAGTTTGCTTCCGCATGTGCTTGTATGCTTGTATGACTTGAGTGTCGGGTCATGTGACCCCTTCCTGTATGAACATGTTATGTATGGCTCTCCGGAGCCTTTAAATAAAGTACTTTGAATTGTAGAGTTTTGTTGTGATGCCATGTTGTATTTACACATATCGAGCATATTGTGTGTATGATTGAAATGCTTGGTATGTGTGGGATCCGACAATCTAGTTGTTTATCCTTGGCAGCCTCTCTTATGGGGAAATGTAGTCTAGTGCTTCCATGAGCCATAGTAGTCCGCTACAGCCCGGTACACCGGAGTCCTGCTAGCCAAGCACTACTGCTCAGGACACTCGACTGGCCGGCATGTGCTTCACTTCATTCCTGTGTCTGTCCCTTCGGGGAAATGTCAAGTGGTGACATCCGGAGTCATCCTTAGCCTGCTACAGCCCGGGTTCCCGGAGTCCTGTTAGCCCGGTGGTACAGACCGGATTCACACGCTGCTGACCGACATGCCCGATGTGATTCAAGTATGCCTGTCCCCATAGGTTAGTGCCCCTTTGGGTTCACGACTAGCCATGTCGGCCTGGGTTCTCTGTCATATGGATGCTAGCGACACTATCATATATGTGAGCCAGAAGGCGCAAACGGTCCCGGACCATGGTAAGGCGACTCCCATGGGAATACCGTGCGTGAGGCCGCAAAGTGATATGAGGTATTATCGGCTAGATCGATGTGACTTGGAATCGGGGTCCTGACACCGTGCAGCTCGACGAGGAGGCGTAGCCCATAGCGGCGGAGTGCATGGACACGACGGAGGGGCGAGGGGACGGCGGGAAGCGCGTCGGCGGTGAGCTGCGGCGACGGCAGCGCTTCAGCTGTCGCGGGAGAGGGTGACAGTGGAGAGGGTGAGGGCGAGGGAGAGTGAGAGGGGCCTGGGGGTGCGTGGCGACGCTGTAGTGGGTCGCGGAGCAAGCAGGGAGGCAAGAGGTGGCCAGGCGCGTGGCCGCGTGCGGCGAGTGCGTGCTCGGTGTCCTCTTGGCACGGTGGAGACGACGACTAGCAGTGCTAGTTGGCTGGGCCGGCCTGTTGGACCGCTGGGCTGCACAGTGCCCGGCTGCATAGGTAAGTAGCCCAGGTAAGTGTTCCCATATTTTTTGTTTTCTTTTCTATGTCTGACATTTGTTTTTGACTTAAAATAAATACTAGCACAATTCTAAAAATGTTGAGATTCCTTGTGACCACTAGTTATAATATACCAGAGGCCCTCACCAATTTCCAACATTTTTGGAGCCTTTAAAATAACAGCTCCAATTCAAATGCATATAGGTTCATTCAACAATACAAAATGTTTAGTAAAAATGTGCAGCACCTCTGGTTATTGTTTCCAACATTTTCCAAAGACCATGAACATTTTTGAAGGGCATTTTGGGTTCATTGAAATTCCATTTTTAATTTGAATCTATTTCAATTTGCTTTGGTGCTAGGGTTTGAAACATTCCCCATTTCAATTTCATTTGAAACTTAAACATGATGCACAAAGCAAGCCTAGATCATACTAGAACTAGGGATGTGACATCTCGCCCCCACTCGAAAGAATCTTGTTCCGAGATTCAGGAGTCGGAGGAAAGAAAGCGGGGTATTCAAGTCGAAGACGATCTTCTCGCTCCCAGGTAGCTTCTCTCTCGGAATGATGAGACCACTGAACCTTGAGAAACTTGATGTTATGACGTCGAGTGACACGCTCTGCTTGATCAAGAATGCGAACAGGGTACTCTCGATATGTAAGGTTATCTTGGAGACCAATCATTTTGTGGTACACTCCGTGGATGGAATCCGAGAAGCAACGCCTGAGTAGAGAGACGTGGAAGACATCATGTACTCGGGAAAGATGTGGGGGTAGTTCCAACTGGTAGGCAACCTCTCCTTGTTTAGCAAGAATGCGAAAAGGACCAATGTAACGAGGAGCCAACTTGCCCTTGATACCGAAACGATGGGTACCCTTCAAAGGAGTAACCCGAAGGTAAGCCTTGTCGCCAACTTCATAAGCCACTTCCTTATGATGGCGGTCATACTGGCTCTTTTGACGAGATTTGGTTGTTTTCAAATTCCCATGAATAACGCGAACTTGCTCTTCTTCTTCCTGGATCATGTCCGGTCCAAAGAATTGTATTTCACCGGTTTCTGACCAGTTCAAAGGTGTTCGACATCTTTGTCCATAGAGAATCTCAAAAGGAGCTTTCTTAAGACTGGATTGGTAGCTATTGTTATAAGAAAACTCGGCGAAAGGAATACACTTCTCCCAATCCATACCGAAAGAGATAACGCAAGCTCTATGCATGTGCTCGAGTATTTTGTTGACCCTTTCCACCTTACCACTTGACTGAGGGTGGAAAGCGGTACTGAAAGAAAGATGGGTTCCCATGGCATTCTGGAAACTTTTCCAGAAATGAGAGGTGAAAAGACTGCCACGGTCTGGATTGATCTCTAGTGGAACACCATGGAGTGACACTACTCGAGAGATATATAAGTCAGCAAGCTGACAAGCGGTGATACTCTCTCGAACAGGTAGGAAGTGAGACACTTTGGAAAGACGGTCAATGACTACGAAGATAGCATTATTTCCTTTATTGGTCCTGGGAAAGCCGGTGATGAAGTCCATACCAACTTTATCCCATTTCCACTCGAGAATAGCTAAAGGTTGAAGGGTGCCAGCAGGTCTTTGATGCTCTGCCTTAACGCGACAACAAACATCACAGTTGGCAATATACTGAGCGATTTTTCTCTTCATCCTAGTCCACCAGAACCTCAAGCGTAGGTCCTGATACATTTTGGTACTACCGGGATGAATCGTGAGAGGAGATTCATGGGCCTCCTTAAGGATCAGTTGCTGCATCTGTTGACATTTGGGAACCACCAAACAGTTTCCAAAGTAAACAACCCCTCGTTCAGTGTAGGTTTCGCCCTTGGAAATATTTTTCTTGATCCGAGATATTCCCGTATCATGCTTCTGAGCCTCTATGATCTGATCCGTAAGGGTAGGTTTCGCCACCAAGGTAGAAAGGGAACCATGAGGAGCTATGTGAAGGTTAAGCTTAAAGAATTCCTCATGGAGGGGTGGTTAACATTGTTGCAACATGAGGTTTTTGCAATAGGATTTACGACTTAAAGCATCAGCCATGACATTGGCTTTTCCTAGGGTATAGGTGATTCCTAAGTCGTAATCCGAGATCAACTCCAACCAACATCTATGTCTGAGATTCAGATCCGGTTGGGTGAAGATATACTTGATACTCTGATGTTCAGTGTAGATTTCGCAACGGTTACCAAGAAGGTAATGTCGCCAAGTCTTAAGTGCATAGACTATGGATGCAAGCTCTAGATCATGTGTAGGATAGTTTTCCTCATGTGGATGCAACTGTCAAGATGCATAGGCAATCACATGACGATCCTGCATAAGAATGCAACCTGGTCCTTGACGCGAAGCGTCGCAATAGATAAGAAAGTCTTTAGTGAAATCCGATGGCATGAGTATGGGCGCAGAAGTCAGGCGTCTTTTCAGTTCCTGAAAGATGTGCTCACACTTTGGGGTCCACTCAAACCTTTTATCTTTCTTGAGAAGTTCCGTGAGGGGTTTCGCCACTTTGGAGAAGTTTTCAACAAAGCAGCGACAATAACTTGCTAGACCAAGGAAACTCCTAACTTATTTGACCATTTCGGGTGGAGTCCAATCAAGAAAGCATTTAACTCTCTCAGGATTCATAGCAATGCCCTTACCAGAGATCACATGGCCTAGATAGGTCACTTCTGGCAACCAAAATTCACACTTGGAGAACTTGGCATAAAGGCGGTGCTCTCTGAGTTTTTCTAACACAAGTCTAAGATGTTGGGAATGCTCTTCCTCATTCTTCGAGTAAATAAGAATATCATCAAGGTAAACCACGACGAACTTATCTAAGTACTCCATGAAGATCGAGTTCATCAAGCGGGAGAAAGTAGCTGGAGCATTGGAAGACATCACTGTGTACTCGTATTGACCATAAAGAGTGACAGAGGCCGTTTTGGGGATGTCCCCACTTCTGATTTTGATTTGGTGGTAGCCTAACCTCAAATCCATCTTGGAAAAGACTAAGGATCCAGTGAGTTGGTCATATAGGTCATTGATCCTGTGTAGCGGATACTTGTTCTTTATCATGACCAAATTAACGGGACGATAATCTACAACCATCCGATCTATATCATCCTTCTTCTTGATGAAGAGGACAGGACAAGCCCAAGGAGAAGAACTGGGATGGATTAAACCCTTTCGCAAGGACTCATCAAGCTGTTTCTTAAGCTCGGATAACTCCAAAGGTGCCATCTTGTATGGTCTCCTAGAGATTGGAACAGTTCCTGGGATAAGTTCTATGACAAACTCTACATCTGTGTCAGGTGGGAAACCTGGCAGTTCTTCTGGAAAGACATCCAGGAAGTCACGGACTACCGGAATATCTTCAAGGTTTGGAAGAGGGCTGGCATTAAGAGAATCGAGTTGACGCTTTGCAACTCTAGTGGAGACAGTGACTATTTTCCCATATGGATGTGTAAGTTGAACAGATCTAGTGTAACAATCGATCTTGGCATGATGAGATCTCATCCAGTCCATGCCCAAGATGATGTTGATATCTGAAGACTTGAGAGATATCCAAGAAGCAAGGAATACTAGTCTGTCAACAAGGATTTCATTACCATGGCTTACCTTGGAGGTTTGCCATTTGGAACCAGGAGTCTGGATTATTAGTGGAGTTGGCATATTACAAAATGACATGGCGTGCAACCGAGCATAACCTTCGGATATGAAGGAGTGAGATGCTCAAGTATCGAACATAACTAAAGCTGGGTGACAAATGACAAGAAGCGTACCCAGTACGATGTCGGGATCATCTTGAACTTCTGTAGCTGAGACGTGGTGCACACATGCTCATTCAGTGGTGGCTGGCTTGGTACTGATCATCTTGCCTGATGGCTTTTCACGGCCAACAGACCTCTCAGACTGGGGTGGAGTATAACTGGACTAAGGGCAGTAACGTGCATAGTGTCCTGGTTCTCCGCAGGTGAAGCAAGTTCCTGAGGTAGGACGTGGACCCACATTGGCAAGTGGTCCACTAATAGGCCTGGGTGGAGCAAGTTGCTGAGCTGGCTGAGGCGCCACATCGGATGGCCTCGGTGCATATCCAAGTGGAAGAGCTGAGTTTAGAATCCAAATCCGCCGCTTCTGAGAGCCAGAGCGGGAGGAAGAACCTAGATCACGGTTATGCTTACGAGACTCCTCGTATGTGAGCTATGCTGTCTCTGCATTGATGACCTTGTTCACAAGAGCATGGAATGTATCACAATGGTGCAGGTGCAGATCACGACGCAGCTTGGGTTTGAGACCCTTCCGGAATCTAGCCTGCTTCTTGGCGTCCGTGGACACTTCTTCTATAGCATAGAGGGCAAGGTTTCCAAACTCTCTACTGTAAGCATCAACAGGCATCTTGCCCTGGGTAAAACTACATAAATCTTCCCTATTGCGGTCATTGAGAGCCTGAGGAATGTGGTGCTCACGAAAAGACTCGATGAAATTCCTCCTGGTAGGAATCTGGCCAGCTAGAAGCATACCCTCATAGCTCAGCCACCAAATACTAGCAGGACCTTCCAGGTGATAGGTAGCATAGGTTACCTTGTCACCTTCAGCCACGTTCGTAGAACACAGCTTAAGAGTGATACTATGAAGCCAGTCATCTGCATCGAGTGGCTCAAAGGAATGGTGGAAGGTGGGTGGTTTCAATGTAATGAAGTCGGTGATGGAAACCAACTTCTTACGCTGATGTGCGGTGTTCTGCTAAATCTGTGCCAGCAAGCGGTTAGTCTCACGCTTGTTCCTCTCGGATACTAACAAGAACTCTGCAATCAAAGGCTGGTCAGGAGGATCCTCATCCCTACCATCTCCGTGGTTCTTGCTATGAGCAACTGAAGCTCGGTTAGCAGACGACATCCTAGCATAGAAACCAAGTTAACAAGGATGGAATTAGCATCGACATAAGGATGCGGAATGTAATGCAAAAGCATTGGAAACTCTTGAAATCCTAGGACAATTTCGGCAGCATAACGGCTGTAAATGCTCAAAAAGGATTTTGAGACATTCATCAAAAGAATGGCATAATCACTCAGCATCATAATATCAAGGTTCTGGGTCAAACTGATGGTACACGGAAGTAGTAGAATTGTACGGAGACACAAACTCAACAATCCTAAGACTTTACGGTTTAGTAACACGTCATCCTGAGAGATAGAGGAGAAGCGTAGTCCTTAATCCTCGTAGAAAAGAAGAGGCTGACTCAGAAAGAATGACATGAGGTAAAGGAGTAAAAGAGCCTTACGTTCCCTTCCACAAGCAATTCCCTTATATAACTAAAGCATTTCTAGACTCAACTTCGACCAGTATGGCTTGGTAATCCTACAGTCAGTCAAGCTCTGATACCAACGCTGTCGAGACCCCGATTCTATGTCACACTGATCTAGCCTGCAACACGTCATATCACTTTGCGGCCTCACGCACGGTATTCCCATGGGTGTCGCCTTAGCCTGGCCTGGGACCGTTTGCGCCTTTTGGCTCACGTATATGATAGTGTCGCTAGCATCCAGATGACAGAGAACCCGGGCCGACATGACTAGTCGTGAACCCAAAGTGGCACTAACTTACAGGGAGAGGCATACATGAATCAACATTGAGCATGTCGGTCAACAGCGTATGAATCCGGGCTGTAGCAACTGGGCTAACAGGACTCCGGGAACCCGGGCTGTAGCAGGCTAACAGGACTCCAGATGTCTCCGCGTGACATTTCCCTGAAGGGACAGACACAAGAACGAAGTGAATCACATGCCGGCCAGTCTAAGAGTTCCGGAGCAGTAGTGTTGGGCTAACAGGACTCCGGTAAACCGGGCTGTAGCGGACTACCAAGGCTTAGTGGAAGCACTAGACTACATTTCCCCATAAGAGAGGCTACCAAGGATAAACAACTAGATTGTCGGATCCCACACATAGCAATACACGTTACACGTACACATAACATGCAAGTATGTGTTGTACAACATGGCAACACAACATAACTCAAACTCATATGGATAAAGGCCTAGAAGAGCCACATAGCATTCAATACAAACAGGGGTCTCATGACCCATCATTCAGAGCATACCAACAACGGAAGCATTACATGTCTGAGTACAGACAACTACAAAAGAAAAAGGATGAGAAGCCTGACTATCTACAAGACCCTCCCAAGGGTACAAGATCGTAGCTGGGATACAAGCTACTCGTCGAAGTCACTAGTGTAACCAACTGCAAAACATAAATAAGCAAACGTGAGTACGAAGGTACTCAGCAAGTCTTACATCAGAATTATCTACATATGCAACATTATCAACAAAGGGGGTGGTGGAGTTTTAACAGTAGCAAGCCAGCTCTGACTCAGTGGCTAACCTATACTACGAGTATCAGAAACTTCTTTGAGGTGAGAAGACGCACATGAGTCCACATATTCACCATATGAAAACTCCACTATGGATCTGTTCCCGTCTCCCTACGAGAAGGACATCCATAGCACTCACGCTTATCTTGCGTATTTTTGAGTATCCACTTCAAGTTGTCTATGTACTACATAAGTCCTCCAAGTTTCCATATCCGAGGAAAATGGCTATTCGAATAGATAATGTTAACCCTGCATATTTCTTCACACACGCTCTCGCCACTTATCGCCCTTTACACATCATGTACCTCAGCAAACTTCAAGCAGAAGTTAGGCGAGGATGTCGACCACGACCTGACTAACCACACAAGTCTCTCGTCCAGGTTTATCGACTATTCGAGTTCCATCCGCAAGGAGTTCCAGCCAAAGTCTCTAGTACGGCCCCAAATGATGTGTGCAGGGTTCCCAAGCCCACCATCCGGGTGCCACTTGGTACACCATGCCACGGTGCCTAGTCTATCCCAAGTCCGTCCCATCGGACACCACCTGGTAGACAACTAGCACTACCTACAAACGCCAGAAACTAGTTGCAACTCCTGGACACAGATCAAATAGATTAATAAGCCGAGAGGGGCCGGATAACCAGAACCCAATGTGTGGTAGTAACTGGACTTGGATAACATACACAGAACACAATGCTTAGGGACAGTTCCAATGAGACAATCCACCATGTACTCCTACATGGCCTCTCATCGCTACCTTTACCAAAATGTTTTCACACACTTAGCCTTTATTGGTAGGACATTTTCACCACTCCGATTCATTCCCGATGAATCAGACCTGACACAACTCTAAGCATAGCTGGCATAAAGAAAACAAGCATGGATGAGTAGGCCCATCATGGCTAAAGTAACTCCTACTCATGCTAGTGGGTTTCAATTATTTACTGTGGCAATGACAGGTCATGTAGAGGCATGGGTTCAACTACCGCTGCAGAAAAGTAGCAGTTGAATCGTTGTTGTCCTAATGAAGTATAAGGAGCAGGAGCAAGAGAGTTGGATTTTATCGAAATTGTCACGGGGGATTGCTTGCCTGATAGATCAACGAAGGGGCACTGCTCCTCTGACAGGTACTCGGGAACACCTTCCGGAGTGGAACCTATCGAGAAGAAACGGTGCCGGCAATCATTACACAAACAAATGCAACACTATGATGCATGAACATGACATGTGCAAATGCTAGTGTTTGGGCTAATGCAAGATTCTACCAAGTTGATTGAAGCCCATTTGAATCAAAGATTCAGATGCAAATTCAAAATGAAGCATTTAAAATGCCCATATTATGTTTTCACTTATACGGCATGTATAAGTTGGTTTTTCATGCATGGAACTGGCATAAATGGATTCCTTGCATTTTATGATAATTTTCATATATAAATTATTTCATTCTGAGCTACGGTTGGTTTACTATGGTTTTTTGAAGTTTAAACAATATTCTGGAATTTCCTGAGTTAAAATAATTCCAGAAATTATTTATTGCGTTAGCTTGAGGTCAGCACTGCGTCAGCCGTCAACCTGGGTCAAACCTGACGTGTGGGGGCCACACGTCAATGACACAATGGTTAAGCCCGGGTCAAACCCGCACTGAGCAGGGTTTGACTTGGCCCGGGGGCCCACTGTCGGCGGCTGGTGGGGTGGATTAGGCTACGGGATTAGGCGCTATCGGCCTCGCCGGAGTTCGGCCGGCGACGACCTTGAGCCGCGGTGGTTCATCGCCGGAGTCGCTGTTCTTGCGTCAAAACGACACGGGGAGATGAGCTACGGGGAGCTGGCGGAGTGCCGCATCCAACGGTGCAAAGGGTTTCGCCGGAGGTGGCCCAGAACATCAGCGGCGACGACGAGTGAGGGATTCCTGGATTAGGGGGTCTCCGAATAGCCAGACTATCTCCATTGGCCGGACTGTTAGACTATGAAGATAAAAGATTGAAGACTTCGTCTCGTGCCTGGATGGGACTCTACTTGTCATGGAAGGCAAGCTAGGCAATACGTATATGGATATCTCCTCCTTTGTAACAGACCTTGTGTAACCCTAACCCTCTCTGGTGTCTATATAAACCGAAGAGTTTTAGTCCGTAGGACAACAATCACAACATACAATCATACCATAGGCTAGCTTCCCGGGTTTAGCCTCTCTGATCTCGTGGTAGATCTACTCTTGTACTACACGTATCTTCAATATTAATCGAGCGGGACATAGGGTTTTACCTCCATCAAGAGGGCCCGAACCTGGGTAAAACATTGTGTCCCCTGCCTCCTGTTACCATCTGGCCTAGACGCACAGTTCGGGACCCCCTACCCGAGATCCGCCGGTTTTGACACCGACATTGGTGCTTTCATTGAGAGTTCCATTGTGCCGTTGCCACCAGGAAGGATGTCTCGTCCCGTCTTTAAAGGCAGCACTATCACTGAGGGAACTCTGGCTATCGGCCAAACTCTCCGGCTAGGTGGTTTTCTTATGACCGCCTGTTCGGCCGCTGCACCGACGATGACTTCTCGGGTCATCGAAAGCAATCTTCACGTCAACTTGGAACTCGCCGAGCAGTTAGATCCAATGGATCTCTCTTCCCTGAACGAGCTCTTCGATCGCATCGCCGCCCTGGGAGTCGCTACAGACTACGGTCGGATTGGGCCTCAACCCGATCTGAGAGAAATTAACTCTCCCAGGTCACCCATCACTTTGCAGTGGTGGAAGAACAATGCGGCAACCCTTCATCCATCTTAAGGACTAGCTACGTCCGGATTCCCGATCCCTCCAAGACGGATACCCGCGGAGGGGAGGATGTCACTCAAAGCCTGAACCCAGAATCAAGCAGCGGGCTAGATTTACCGGAAAACATCCAAGAATCCAAACTTTCGAGTTCGGAAACTCCTTGGCCACTGAGCCTCAGATTGGGTGAGGATTCAGATTCAATTCCGCCCACCCACCCAAACATACGCGATCTATCCCAAATTAGGCAAGAGCCCGAAGAAACAGTACACCATTACTGGGCCAGATTCCTCCTGGTCAAGAACAGGATAAAGGACTGCCGCAAGGAAGACGCAATTTCATTCTTCTGCAATAATTGCACGGACAAGGGAATCCTCAACACCATAAGTCGTCGCAAAATTACACGCTTTGCCGACTTGGTGTCCATAGTACGAAAGTACTATGCGATGGAAAACGCCTGGAAAACCGAAATAAAATTTTGGGATAATCCGGCCCTGAATACAAACCCAGTCTGAAATAAAAAGGTGCATTATCACAATACACCTGGGTTAACTACCAAAAAGCAAAAGCCCTCTACGGGGCAAGGAACCGTACTGGAGGGATGGCTCAACAGACCCTGCAAAATTCATAGTACAGCGGATGCGATACCAACGCACAGCCTTAGAGCATGCTGGATACTCCGGCAGGTGGACAAAAGTGGTGAGGTTCCACTCCTCCCAAAAACCATAGAGCACCACCCCGAGGACAACAAGACGGTCTTAACGGTCTTTGAGACCTTCGCGTCAAATAATAGACGGAAGCGAACACTCCGCAACATGTCTGAAATCTGCCACATAGCAGAAACGAATCCTTGGGGCGACACGGCTATTACCTTCAATGCCAGTGACGAACCTAAATTCCGAAGAGCCCGAGTACCTGCCGCACTGGTCCTCAGTCCAATCGTGGATGGCTTTCGACTCACCAAGGTACTCATGAACGACGGCAGGGCATTAAACCTCATCTATGAGGAAACTCTTCAAAAGATGGAAATAGACTGGAGCCGCATTAAGCAAAGCAGCACAACCTTTAGAGGAATCATTCCCAGTCGGGAAGCACGCTGCGCTGGAAAAATCACAGTAGACGTGGTATTCGGCACGCCGGATAATTACAGGTCCGAAGAAATTACATTCCAAGTGGCCCCGTTCAGCAGCGGATACCACGCTCTATTAGGGTGGGAGGCGTTTACAATCTTCCAAGCCATACCCCATTACGGGTACATGAAGCTCAAAATGCCCGGGCCCAACGGAATCATCACTCTTGTTAGTGATCCGAACATAGCACTCCGCGCCGAAAATAAGACAACTGCACTAGCCCTTGAGGCACTATCCAAAGCCCTAGCGGCCGAAGAACTAACTGCGTTGCGCTCCACGGTGAACAGGGACGATGTGATACTCGATAAAAGATCCAAGTCCACCTCCTTTAAGCCGGCGGACGAAATAGTCAAATTCCAAGTCCATCCAAGGGACCCTACAAAAACAGCTTCCATCGGGGCACAATTAAACCCTGATGTCGACGCCGCACTATGAGAGTTCCTATGCGAGAACTGGGACATTTTTGCCTGGCACCCTTCAGACATGCCAGGAATCCCATGCAGGCTGGCTGAACACAGCCTAAATATCCTAAAAGGATTCAAGCCAGTCAAGTAGGCTCTTCGACGTTTCTCCGAGCCTAAAAGACAAGCCATGGGAGAGGAACTAGCCAAGCTATTGGAGGCCGGATTCATCAGAGACATAAAACATCTGTACTGGCTAGCAAACCTTGTGATGGTACCAAAGAACGACAAATCCTGGTGCTTGTGCGTCGATTTTAAGGACCTTAACAAGGCCTTGCCCAAAGGATCCCTTCCCCCTCCCCCGCATCTATCAAATCATCGATGCTACCGCAAGACATGATTCATTGTGTTTCCTTGACGCATACTCTGGCTACCATCAAATAAAAATGGCAGAGCCAGACCAAGCCGAAACGGCATTCATCACACCATACGGCCCATTCTGCTTCAACACAATTCCCTTCGGGCTAAAAAACGTCGGTGCAACATAACAACGCATGATTCAGACATGCCTGGCAAACCAGATCGGCAAAACAGTGGAGGCATACGTAAATGACGTGGTCGTTAAAACCAAGCATGTCGAAACTCTAGTAGACGACTTGAGGCTCACATTCGACAACCTCCGAACATATGACATCAAGCTCAACCCGGAAAAATGTGTTTTCGGCGTACCAGCAGGAAAGCTTCAGGGATTCATTGTCTCCAGTAGAGGTATTGAAGCTAATCCGGCCAAAATCCGAATGTTGTCACAGTTGGCTACCCCAACAAACCTCAAACAAATACAAAAATTTACTGGATGCGTGGCGGCTCTAAGCCACTTTATCTCCCGCTTGGGAGAAAAGGCATTACCCCTATATCGCCTCCTCTGACGCACCGAACACTTCGAGTGGACGGACGCCGCCACGGCCGGACTCAACGAAATAAAAGCCATATTGGCAACAAACCCAGTCCTGGTCGCGCCAAACATTGGCAAACCAATGCTATTATACATTGCGGCAACTCATCAAGTAGTAAGCGCAGTGCTTGTCGTCGAGCAAGAAGTGGATGGACACAAATTTCCCCTTCAAAAGCCGGTTTACTATGTGTCCACTGTCCTCACTCCATGCAAAACACGGTACCTGCATTATCAAAAGATAATGTACGCGATATTTATGGCATCCTGGAAGTTGCGACACTACATTCAAGAGTGTTCGATAACGGTAGCCTCGGAAGTACCACTTAACGATATTATAAACAACCGCGATGCGATGTGCTGTATTGCCAAATGGGCTATTTAGCTCCTCCCGTTCGACATAACTTACAAGCCACGGCGAGCTATTAAATCGCAAGTTTTGGCTGACATCGTCGCTGAATGGACAGAAGCCGAACTCCCTAAAGAGTACGACACATATTCAAACTGGATCATGCACTTCAACGGCTCCAAAATGTTGGCTGGTCTGGGGCCTGGCGTTGTTTTTACGTCCCCAACAGCAGACACTGTTCAATACGTACTGCAGATAATGTATACGGACTCCAACAATGCAGCCGAATATGAGGCCCTTCTACATGGTCTCCGGATGGCAGTATCCATGGGCATTCAATGCCTAGAGGTGCGCGGGGATTCAAACCTCGCGATATCCCAAATAAATGGAGACTTTGATGCCAAGGATCCAAAAATGGCCGCTTATCGCAATGTTGTCCTAAAAATGTCAGCTCGGTTCCAGGGGCTCGAATTTCACCATGTGGCTCGGGAAAACAATCAAGCGGCGGATATCCTCGCCCGCATTGGTGCAAAACTCGACGCGGTCCCTCCCGACATTTTTCTGGAAAGGCTTTTCAAGCCATCCATAGCATGGGAAGGGGACACCGGTAACAACAGTCCGGACCCGGCCAAAATACCCAATACCGAACTCTCTGACACAATCGGAGGCTCCGCCACCGAAATAACACAATCAGCCCACAAAATAATGGCCATTATTGCGTCGTGGACAGAACCACTCCTGGCCTACCTAATTAGACAGGAACTTCTAGAGGACCAAAATGAGGCACGCTGCATAGTGCGGCGATCCAAAGCCTACAGGGTCCACGAGGGAGAATTGTACAAAAAGCGCTACCGGAGTCCTTCGAAGGTGCATCTCCGAAGAGGAAGGGCGGAATCTTTTGGCAGAAATTCACGCCGGACTCGGCGGTCATCACGCCGCAGCCCGGGCTCTTGTAAGCAAGGCCTTCCGCACAGGATTTTATTAGCCAACGGCCCGGGCAGATGCATAGGACTTGGTCCAACGTTGCACCGGTTGCCAGCTCTTTGCAAATCAAAGCCACATGCCACCCACCGCCCTCCAAACGATCCCCATTACATGGCCCTTTGCGGTCTAGGGGCTTGACATGGTCGGACCCCTTAAAGGGGGAACCCAAAAGAAAAAATACTTATTGGTCATGGTGGATAAATTCACCAAATGGATAGAGACTAAACCAGTAAAAACAGCCGAATCCGGACCGGTGATAGATTTCATATCCGGGGTTGTACATCGTTACGGCGTCCCCCACAGCATCATCACTAATAATGGCATGAACTGCACGGCCGACGAGATAAATCTCTGGTGCAGCAAAACGGGCATCAAGCTCGATTACGCTTCAGTCTATCACCCATAGACCAACGGTTAAGTCGAACAAGCAAATGGTCTTATAATGAGCGGCATTAAACCCCGATTAGTGCGCTCCTTAATGGAGTCCAATACGCACTGGGTAGAGGAGCTCGACTCTGTACTCTGGGGATTGTGGACCACGCCGAATCGTAGTACCGGATATACACCATTTTTATGGTGTACGGCGCAGAGGCAGTCATGCCCTGTGACATAATTCATGACTCACCTCGAGTGCGCATGTACGAAGAAAGAGAAGCCGAGCTCGATTGGCAGGACGGTCTGGACACATTGGAGGAAGAGTGCGACGTAGCCAAAGCCCGTTCCGCATTTTACCAGCAACAGGCTCGCAGATACCAAAGTAGAGAAGTACGGGCCAACACTTATAACGTTGGCGAACTAGTTCTACGGCTACCGGATAAGAAAAACAACAAGCTCGAGCCCAAATGGGAAGGTCCCTTCATTATCGACCAAGTTCTGACCGGTGGAGCGTACCGACTGCGGGATGCATTGAACAGTTGACTCGAGCCGAACCCATGGAACTCAGCCAGGCTCCGAAGATTCTACGCCTAGCTCCGGACTTTATGTTAGTCCCCTCCCTTCGTCCATTTTCTGCATATGCATCATCTGTCTTGTTTCCCTTTCTTTCTTTTTCTTTCCCTAGGCCTTCAAGGGTCACCTTGTGCCTCACTCATACATCACAGATGTGCTAGCCGCATTCTTCATACCTGGGGGCTTCTCTCACAGAAGCTTAAATTATTTACCTAGGCCCCACGCCCAACACATGTGTTATACTTCCACATGTACCTTTTTTCACCATTATATGCATCGATATGACTTAAGTTTTGGCCAAGCTGGGTTGCCTGGCTCTTGTATTTATGCCCTATGTTCCCGTTAATTCGGCTAGGGCATAAGGGGAGCACCTCTGCGATTGTTACCGCCGGGTCAGCCGGACGTGTACCTCAGACTGGGTGAAGCCGAAAGCTAGCGTTCTTAAGAGAATATTCGGTCGGTGAGCAAAAAATGACTTTTATTTATTATCCATATCTGCCCCCAGACATTTTCATTGCGCTTCTTGTCGCAGTCCGGACATGCACTTTAGGGCATGCCTACCGAGGGAAAGGAACCCTTAACGGAACTATTCTCTCTGGAAGATGTTCCTTAGTACCCATGAAATATAACATAACTAGTTGGGCACTTGTCTGATAAAGCACTAATGAACCCTACGCTAGGTCTCCACGCATGCCCTGGTTCTTATATAACCGAGAGGGTATTCGTATACACTCCGGACTGTCGGGTCCCGAGGTTGAAGCGAAAAGGTCCGCCACGACAAACTATCTACAATCCGGCTATAAGGCATCATATATATCACTTTAAAATTACATAGTCAATTTGACTGGTTGAATTCCTCTTCAATACCATCCAATAGGCTGTCTAGTCTACAGTCCTGTTGGGAATACTTTGCGGCCAATTCTACTTGGCCGTACACTAAATTCACAGGGATCTCCTTGCCATCAGGCCCCACAGGTCCGACGTCGGCCATGTGGTTCGGGTCAGCCTTCGTGTACCGTGTCTTCACCATTGCCCAAGCTTCCCTGGCACCCTGACGGTAGTCCGATATCTTCCATAATCGGAAGCGCCGCCGTGCTCCCTTCAGCTTTTCTGCAAGCTCTCCAAGGCCTTCGGGTATGGAGACAGAGGGCCACAAGGCCTGGGCAACACCTTGCATCGCCTGCCGAACTCGTTCGTGCAACTGTGCAAGCTCGGGAAGAAGATCACCCGTCGAACTAGGCATCTCCTCGACAGGATGACCTGTTAACATACCTACAGACATAACTCTATCAGCCAGCTTCCGCACCGAACTCTTTTTCAAAGTTAGTTCAAGCACTTACTAAATATGCCGCATCGAAGCCGCCGATTCTCCTTAACAGAGTCCGACAGTTGGGCATGAGCATCTTTTAGTTCCACGCCTAGCTTGGTGTTCGCATCTTGGAGATCATTCTTCTCCTGCCTCACCCTTGTAAGCACGCTCTCACCGGCCTTTAGCTGGCGTATGAGCTGTTGCTTATCCGGATTCACTCCAGCGTCATCGGCAATTTTATCCTCAGATCTGCATATAAAGCCGCACTCTAATATGATACTTATCATTTGACGGATATGTTACCAGAGGGGGTCTCTTTGGGCTCCCCTGCTGCGGCCAGTGCGGCCTGAAGTTGGGCTTTGCACTCTTCCAGCTCGTGGGAGAGTTGAGTATTCTTTTCTTCAAGAACCTACATAACAAATGATCCTTAAATCAGTTATCCTAAATGTTTCAAGTCTCAGGGGCTACAGATATATATAATCATCACATTTTCTCACCCGTATGTCTTTTACATACTGCTCCGTGGCTCTGGCTAGACCATTTTGAGCAGCATAGAGGTGCGCGTCTCCCGAGTTGAAGGCATCCAATGCCTCTTGGGAGAAACAAGCATCACAAAGGACAGTCCGGCGATGCCTGTTGTTCATGGCACTTTCCACCTCGGAATGGGGGGCGGGCAGTCTATCCGTATCCTCTGTCGGAGGAGCACCCGGCGCATGCCTTGTACTCGTTCCCACCTCTGAGTCCGGCCTTGGAGCCTGGCTTGTGGAGGCGCGATTGGTAGCCTCTCCGGGTATAGTCCAACGAGCGCTCTTTTTCCTGAAAAGAAGGCATGGGCGTTAATATGCCTCTGTAAATAATGTCTTGCAATAAAGACGGCGCGCCATACCGCTGCATCGGTGCCTCAATCCGGACTGCGGATCTTTTCAGCCTCCCTGGCCTACCGGCCCCTTGTTGGCTAGTTGCCGCAGGCTCGGCCTTCTACCCCGAGGACCTCCCCTGCAAAACACGGCTTTTATACGGCAATAAAAAAAGAGCACAGGGATAGATCCCTTTTTAAGTACTGGGACTTCAGTCTCAGTCACCTATGAGGCTGGAAGTAACCCAGGGTAATCGGCCGTAATGGCCACCAAGGTATTGTCATTACTCCCTTGGTAAAATATCCCATCGATTAGCTCCACGGATATGTCCAGATCCTCCTGGGAGGCCAGGTCAAGGGTCCGTCCAGGGTCCTTGGGCTGTGGAGGAGGGATGTTTATCTCCTTTACTGCCTGGCGCAGCTCTTGCGATGAAACCACTAGAATGAATACTTAAACTACGGGAATACGAAACGGATGGGCGATAAAAAGTCTCCGCTTACCCAGCTCGGAGGATTGTACATAGAGAATCTTCCCTGCGGGTTGACACGGAGGAATTCCTCCTCTTCTCCCTTGTACAAAGTGGACAAGATCTTTATTAGATAAGCAGCCGATCCCGGCCCTTTGCGGCCGTGGCGGGTGGCGTCATCCTCCCCGTTGAAATCCCACATGGGGTGGCCTCTATACTGGAGCGGCTGCACCCCCCGCATAATGCATATATCCATGACCTCGATCATGGTCAATCCGGATCGAGCTAAAGAACTTATCTGGCTCATCAGATAAAGAATGTCCCTGTCGTCTTCCTCCTGGGAGCTCCGTGGACGCTAGCTCCGGTGCTTCTTCAAAGGGGTGTTGTCGAACTCAGGAAGGCCGATTTGAATAGGGTCCGGAAGGGGGACATCTTCTATATAAAACCATTCTGAAGGCGAGTCTTCGGACGTCTTCTTTGGGGTCCCGGAAAGGTATCTGGTCCTGGCAATACGCCACACTTCAGCTTCGCCCACTTGATATATTGATCCCTTCTTAGAACGGGGCACAAGGCAGAACAACTTCTTCCACAAAGCGAAATGAGCCTCACATCCCAAAAATAACTCACAAAGGCCTACAAATCCCGAGATATGTAGCAGGGAGGCAGGCGTAAGGTTGTGCAGCTGGAGGCCATAGAACTCCAGAAGCCCTCGGAGAAACGGATGAATTGGGAATCTGAGCCCTCTTACCAGATAAGGGACAAGGCATACCCGCTCTCCCTTGGAGGGATTGGGACGGCTCTTCGCTTGCTCTCCGCCATTGTAGGTGGCAAGCCCGGCTCGAACAGGGACCAGGTACGCAGGCGGAAGAAATCCCTTGGACTGAAGCATCACCAATTTGCTGTGCGGGATGGAACATCTCTCCCAATCTCCAGGCTTGGAACTAGGGGTGCGAGAGGAGGAGCTGCATCGACTGGCCATGGTGGAATGGATCTCTGTCGGGTACGCTCCGATGAAGACTCGGCAAGGGAGGATAATGTGATTTGGATCTGAATCCTCGTCTTTTTAATAGGCGGCTCATTTACATAGCTAGGGGGGTAAATGTGAAAACACCCTGGCTCTTCACATTTGCTCGACACGTGGAAAGTGGCCATTATTGGGCGTAGAAGCCTAGGAGTACAAACCGTCACAAGGAACCGGACATTATTTCGACAGGTACACAGAATTTGGAGAGGAACCCGCCTTGCAATGCCAAAGATAATACTGCGCGCCGGACTCGTCGTCATTGAAGCCTGGTTCGGGGGCTATTGAGGGAGTCCTGGATTAGGGGTTCTCCAGATAGCCGGACTATCTCAATTGGCCGGACTGTTAGACTATGAAGATACAAGATTGAAGACTTCGTCTCATGTCCGGATGGGACTCTACTTGGTGTGGAAGGCAAGCTAGGCAATACGTATATCATACCAGAACTAGGGATGTGACATGAAATGACTGTGTATTTTTTCGTCTAGCTGAATAGTAAAACGATTGTCATGGCAGATCTTTTCGATTTATGTTATATTATATTACATTATGTAAGAAACATCTTCCAGACACAATAGTTCCGTTAAGGGTTCCTTTCCCTGGGTGTGCGTGCGTTAGAGCACATGTCCGAACTATGATTGAAAAAATCGCTG
>NC_041382.1:289225462-289286224 GCF_002162155.2 Triticum dicoccoides | reverse complement strand
GTTCGCAAATGGAGCGAATGCAAAAAACATCTTTAATTCACCGACTGAATATTCCCTTAAGAATGCTAGCTTTCGGCTTCACCCAGTCTGAGGTACACATCCGGATGACCCGGCAATAACAATCACAGAGGTGGTCCCTTTATGCCCTAGCCAAACTAATGGGAATGTTGGGCACAAGCACAGGAGCCAGGCAAACTAGCTTGGCCAAAACTTAAGTCATATCAATGCATATAATGGCGAAGAAAATGTACATATGGGGAAAACGCATATGTGATGAGCTTGATGCCGAAGAATAATAGCAAGCTTCTATACAGGAAGCCCCCAGGTATAATGGATGTACATATTTGAAGGCATATGTGTGCGTCCGAGGTGCGCGGTCTAAACGCACGAAAACTTTAAGGCTAAAGAGAAAAACTAAAAGACAGAGAAGGAAGGAAAAAGGTATTATGGAAACAGTAGGGAGAAGGAGTCGAACAAAGATTTCAGCGCTTAGGAATAGAACCTTCGAAGTCTGGTCGCATTCCAGGGGTTCGGCTTGAGGCGATTGTCTGACGTATCATGCAGGCAGTATGCTCCTTCGGTGTGGACTTCTTCAATGATGAAGGAACCCTCCCATTTGGGCTTGAGTATGTCCTTTTTCTTCTCCGGCAAGCGTAGAACAAGTTCGCCAACGTTATAAGTCTTGGCCCATACTTCTCTGTTTTGATATCTGCGGGCTTGTTGTTGATAAAATGTGGAACAGGCTTTTGCGATGTCACGCTCCTCCTCCAGGGCGTCTAGGCTGTCCTGCCGATCGAGCTCCGCCTCTCTCTCTCTTCGTACATGTGCACCCGAGGTGAGTCATGTATAATGTCGCAAGGTAGCACAGCCTCTGCGCCGTACACCATGAAAAAAGGTATGTATCCGTTAGTTCGGTTCGGTGTGGTCCGCAGCCCCTAGAGTACGGAGTCAAGCTCCTCGACCCAGTGTGCATCTGATTCCTTCGAAGACCGCACCAGCCTGGGTTTAATGCCAATCATTATAAGACCGTTGGCCCGCTCGACTTAACCGTTTGTCTGCGGATGATAGACAGAGGCGTAATCGAGCTTGATGCCCAGATTATCGCACCAGGTTTTCACTTCGATGGCTGTGAAATTAGAGCCGTTAATAGTGATGATGTTGTGTGGGACACCATAACGGTGTACGACGCAGGATATAAATTCTATCACCGGCCCGGACTCGGCTTATTTAACTGGTTTGGCCTCTATCCACTTAGTGAATTTATCCACCATGACCAGCAGATATTTTTTCTTATGGATTCCTCCTTTAAGGGGTCCGACCATGTCCTATCCCCAGACCGCAAAGGGCCATGTGATGGGGCTTGTTTGTAGGGCAGTGGGGGGCATGTGGCTTTGATTGGCAAAGAGTTGGCATCCGACGCAACGTTGGACAAGGTCCTATACATCTGCTTGGGCCGTCGGCCAATAAAAACCTCTACGAAAGGCCTTGCTAACAAGGGCTCGAGCTGCGGCGTGGTGCCCGCCGAGACCAGCATGAATCTCAGCCAGGAGTTGCTGCCCCTCCTCATTGGAGATGCATCTTTGATGGACTCCAGTAGCGCTTTTCTTATGGAGTTCTCCGTCATGAACCTTGTAGGCCTTCGAACGCCGGACAATGCGCCGGGCCTCATTTTGATCCTCTGTAAGTTCCTTCCTATTAAGGTAGGCCAAGAAGGGTTCGGTGCATGGGGCAATGACGACCATAATGAGATGGGCCGACAGTGTTATTTCGATGGTTGAGCCTCCGATGATATCGATATGTTCGGAATCTGGGGTTGTGTTCGGATCTAGACTAGTGTTGCCGCTTTCCCCCTACCACACCATGGATGGCTTGAAAAGCCTTTCCAGAAAGATGTTAGGTGGGACTGGGTCGCACTTGGTGCTGGTATGAGCAAGACTGTCTGCCGCTTGATTACTTTCTCGGGCCACATGATGAAACTCGAGTCCCTTGAACCGAGCCAACATTTTTAGGATGACATTATGATAAGCCGCCATCTTCGGATCTTTGGCGTCAAAGTCTCGATTTATTTGAGATATTGCAAGGTTTGAGTCCCCGCGCACTTCCAGGCGCTGTATGCCCATGGAGACAGCCATCCAGAGACCATGCAATAAGGCTTAACGACCGAACAGCAATTATGGTAAAGCCGCCCAGCCGGATGGTTGGCCTGGAACCAGCGTTCCTCTGGTGGTGATATTATCCTTGAGAACAAGGCGAGACATCGATCCCGTCGTCGACGTCACAGTGGAACTCTCAATGAAAGCACCAATGTCGGTGTCAAAACCGGCGAATCTCGGGTAGGGGGTCCCGAACTATGCGTCTAAGGTCGATGGTAATAGGAGACAGGGGACACAATGTTTACCGAGGTTCGGGCCCTCTCTACAGAGGTAATACCCTACGTCCTGCTTGATTGATCTTGATGAATATGAGTATTACAAGATTTGATCTACCACGAGATCATAATGACTAAACCCTAGAAGTCTAGTCTGGCTATGATTATGAGGATTCGGCCTATCTATGGAGCTAGCCCTCCGGTTTATATAGACACGGGAGGGATATAGGGTTACACAAGGTCGGTTACAAAGAAAGGAATCTACATAGTTGGCCGCCAAGCTTGCTTTCCACGCCAAGGAAAGTCCCATCCGGACACGGGTGTAGTCTACGGTCTTCGTATCTTCACAGCCCATCAGTCCGGCCCATGGCTAACATGCCGGATGCCCAAGGACCCCTTAGTCCAGGACTCCCTCAGCGAGGGCCACACCAAGGAACGCGTCCTTGTTATCTTAAGATAAACATGGTCTCACGGCAATAGGTCCTTGCCGTCCTCTTGCTCTACGGCCCGACTACTCTCACGCTCTCGGCGGAGGTAGCGGACGGGTAGGATTACGCCTCTCACTCGCCCTTTTCCCATCGCACTACAACCAAGTTCCGGCCCAAAGTAGAGTTTTCGGGCACGGAACGGAGGGGGAAATATGGTACGAGAGGAAGCGAAGCCTTATACATTCAAGGTTCACACGGGCGCACGGAGTGGGGGGGAGAAAAACTTATCTGACGTTGGAGCCCCCGACAACCTTGACCTGTTGCGGTTGGATCCTCGTGTCCGCAGCCCCCGGCAACCTTGGTTTGCCGGGGTCGGAGTGCCGGCCCATTCTTTCTCCTCCCAATAGCTCAGCAGAAATGTCCATGTACCCATGCGAACCAAAAAGGACGGAAAGGAACAGAATGACGCATACTCGACCTCTATGCTAGGGGTTAGCCGCCGCTAAGCACTATCAACCCTAACCGAGGGAGAGACTCAACCTAGCATGCATGCTATAACTTAGGGCGCCAGCGCTTCATTTATTTATGCTTAGGGTCGGCGCCTGTCTTTGTACAAAGGGTTACATGCCTTGCCGGGAGGGCTCGTACAAAAGGTGGTTTGCCGAGGGGCCCGACAACTGCGCCTTATGGGTAGAACTTGTGAAGATGTTCGATGTTCCAGGAGTTGCTCACTGGAACACCATCTTCGGTCTCCAGGCGGACTACGCCAGGCCTGGTGACTCGTATCACCCGATAAGGGCCCTCCCACTTCGGCGTCAACTTGTTGGAATTCTTGGCCTACTGAACGTGCCGAAGAACAAGGTCGCCTTCCTCAAAGTTTCAGGCATGAACCTTGCGGCTATGGTAGCGGAGCAAAGCTTGGTGGTAGTGCGCTACTCGCACAGCCGCCCGAAGACGATCTACCTCAAGGAGTGTCGCGTCATCTTGCCGCAACTGCTCTTGCTCAAGCTCATCATAAGCGAGCACTCAAGGTGACCCGTATGTGAGTTCCGTGGGGAGAACTGCTTCTGCCCCGTAAACGAGAGAGAAGGGTGTCAGACCGGTGGCTCGATTTGGCGTTGTTCTAATCGACCAAAGAACCGCCGGCAATTCATCAATCCAGCATCGTCCGCACCTGCGCAACCTGCCAAAGGTCCTTGTCTGTAGGCCTTGCAACACTTCAGCATTTGCCCTTTCAGCCTGGCCGTTGCTTCATGGATGCGCAACATAAGCAAAATAGACCTTGCTGCCGAGGTCCTAGATGTACTGCATGAAGGCGTGGCTCGTGAAATGTATGCCATTGTCGGTGATGATCCTGTTTGGCACATCAAAACGGCAGACTAGCCCCTTGAAGAATTTGACGGCCGATTGTGTTGTCCCATTTCTCACTGTCTCCACCTCCAGCCATTTTGTGAACTTTTCGATCGCAATGAATAAGTACTCACAGCCCCCGACATCATGGGGAAAGGGGCCCAGTATGTTGAGCCCGTAGATCGAGAATTTCCAGGAGAGAGTGATTGTTTGGAGCGCTTGAGGTGGTTGATGAAGCTTCTTCGAATGGAAATGACATGCTTCACACTTGGTTACTAGTGCCGTTGCATCATGGAGGGCGGTGGGCCATAAGAAACCTTGTCGGAATGCCTTGCCGGCAAGGGCCCTTGACCCTATGTGGGAGCCACATATGCCTCCGTGTACCTCTGCCAACAACCCCAGTCCTTCCTCTCGAGGAATGTACGGGCTACTTTCTCCGCTTCTTCCTGCTCCTCAGGGATTACCCCTATTTGGAGGAATCGGACGGTATGTTGTGCCCATGCCGGAGCCTGAGGCTCGACGACAAGGACTAGAGGCACTTCCTCGGCCATGGGAGCAGCTGTCTCTACAGCCAGGACTTGAGGCCCCGCTGGAGCTGGTTGCCCCACGGCTGGCTTAGTGCCCATGGCAACATCCTCACCGGTAGCTCCTGGGAGCTCGGCAGGAAAGTACTTGCTGGGTCCTGATTTCCTTAACTTGTTTTGCTCTGTTGATGGTCCAACGGATAGTTGAGTCAGCCGAAGCACAAAAGTACCTAGCTCCACAGGTAGTTTGAAGCCAGCGCGCTTCGACAGGTAGTCGGCGATGTCATTCTCCACTCGGAGAACATGCTCCGCCTGTATACCATCAAAGTGCTCTCCATCTTCCTCACCTCATCCACATAGGCCTCCATCAACGGGCTTTGATAATCTTCGTTGACTTGTCTAACAACTAGCTGCGAATCACCCCTAACAATGAGCTTCTTGATCCCGAGGTCTGCCGCGATCCTGAGACCGACAAGCAACCCCTCGTATTCAGCAGTGTTGTTTGTGGACATCTCCCTGGCAAAGTGCATCTGGATTACATACTTGAGCAGCACACCAGCACCGGCACCATGCAGCAAGAAAGCCCCGTCAAAGTACATAATCTAGTTGCGACTTGCCTCCTTGCCGGGGTGGTCTCCAGGATCTCTTCGTCTGGCGTCGAGGTCCACTCGGCAATGAACCTGCCAAGACTCTACTCTGGATTGTCGAAGTACTTTCAAACTTCAAAGCAAAGCTTGAGAGCTCCATGTCCCACTCCACAATCCTCCCGGTTGCATCTGGGTTATGCAATATCCATTGCAACAGGAGGCGGGTGACGACGGTGATCTCGTGTGCCTGGAAGTGATGATGCATCTTCCTCGAGGCCATAAGGAGGCCAAAGAGAAGTTTCTACACGCCGGAGTACCTTGACCTTGCCCCTTGCAAGAGGGAGCTGACAGAGTAAACCGGGTTGTCACAACCTAGCTAGTCATGCATTAGAGTGTTGCATCATGTTTACTCTTTCATCAGAAACTTGAAATGGGGATGACAGAACCCCCAGTCCCCTCTGAAACCAACTAGGGTTTACTAAAATAATTTTCAATGAACCTGAAATGCCCTTCTAAAATGTCCATCATTTTTGTCATGGTTCAGAACCTCTGCCAAAAGTGGTGCACATTTTCCTAGGCCATCTTAGGGTTTTTGAATTAAATCATAAATATTTGAATTTGGGCATTTAAAATAATATAAAATATTTAAATGCTCAAATATCTCCAAACTAAAATGTTTCATGTTGGAAATAATCCAACTATGGGCCAGGAATAGTTTGGTGATTTTTGAACTTGCCTAGGTATTTTATTTAATTCAACAAAGTTGCAGATATATTAAATAAAACAGAAACAGAAATAAAAAAAGGGGGAAAACTTACCTGGGCTCCTCCACTGTGCGGCCCAGCCAGCTGGCCGGCCCAGCCAGCAGCGGCCCAGCCCACCACTGCAGCTCTCCGTCGTCTTCCTCCCCTCGCCCCGAAGCTGCTGCGTGCTCGCGCGCGCACGGCCGCGCGGCCACCTCCTGCTTGCCGACGCGCTCCTGGCCGCGTGGACGACTCCCGCAGGCCGTCCCGATCCCCCCTGCTCTCTCTCACTCTCCCCCGGCTCTCCCCTCCTCTCCCTCGCTCTCTCTCTCACACGGCCGAACACCACCGTCGCCGCTGTTCGCCATAGCAGCCATCTCCGACCACCCCTCGCTCCCCCGACTAGCTCAGGAGCTCCGCCTCGACTCCCTCTTCCTCCCCACCGCTCCACAGCTCCCCGGAAGCCCTGCATCGCCGCCACGTCGCCGTTCCCCTCTTCGGGCTCCGACCACCGTCGCCGTCGAATTCGCCATCTCCAGCGTGTCCCCGAGCCCGCTTCGACGGCCACTGCAACCGCGGTGAGCTACGCCACCGTTTCCCCCTCTCTTTTCCCTCGTTCCCTCACCGTAGCCACCTCCCCACCACGGCCGAACCTCCGCCGTCGCCGAGCTCGCCGTCGACGCAGCTCCGGTGACCATTTGGTCACCCCGGCGAGTCCAACGAGTTCGCAAGACCCCGTAGAGCATCCCTAGCGCCTCGCTTTGCTCGACTTCGAGCTCCAGCACCGTTCCCGTGCACGACCGAACCCCGGCGGCCGCAGCCGAGCTCGCCACCGTCGACTCCGGCCACCCCGACCCCAACGGGCTCCGCCAAGAGCTGCGGGTTGGCCTCAGCTCCACTCCGGTGGTCTCCGCGGTCCGTTTGGTGGCCGAAATGACCAAAACCACTTCCGCCGCCGCGTCGGGCTCGCCGGCGACTAAACGCCGGCAGCCGACATTAACTTTGACCATGGGTGGGCCCTGGTTGACTCCCCTGAGTCAATGACAGGTGGGGCCCAGCCCTGTTAATTAAACAGGATTAGTTTTAATTAAGTTTTAATTAAATTAATCACCTTGACATGCGGGACCCACTGTCAGGTTTGACCTGGACCAGTTCTGTTGACCTGCTGACGTCACACTGACGTCAGGCTGACGCAGTAATTGATTTTCTGGATTTAATTTAAATCAGGAAATTCCAGAATATTATTTAAACTTCAAAAATTCATAACTTTTATTCTGTAACTCCAAATTGGACAAATTATATATGAAAAATGATCAGAAAAATCCAATCTATCCATCTGTACTATTTTCATGCATGATCAAACAAGTTAAATTGATGTTTTAAGCAGGACAAGGAAAAGCACTTTAAAAGGCCATATTTGAATTTGAAATTTGAATCTTTGATTCAAATTTGTTCAAACCCTTCTGGCTTTAGTTGCATTAGCCCAATACACTCATATTGCCATGTTTCATGCATGCATCATATTGTTGCACATTGTTTGGTGATGTTGTGTATCGGTGCTCTCTGCGGCAGGTTCTGTCCCCGAAGAGTACCCTGATTACCCTAACGAAGGACCGTATCAGTGCATCGAACCATCAGGCAAGCAACCAACCATTTGATCATATCGATACAATCCCATGTTCTCGCTCCTGCTCTCTTTTACTGCATTAAGACAACGCGTTTCAAACTGCTGTGTGCTACGGTAGTTGAACCCATTTCCTCTGCATGACCTGTCATTGCCACAGTAACTAGATGAAACCCACTAGCATGTGTAGGAGTTGCTTGAGCCATATGTATGTGTTGTTCCTACCTTGCTATGCCTGCTATGCTTAGAGTCGTGTCAGGTCTGGTTCATCTGGGTGATGGGCTGGAGTGAAATGATTATGTCGGTAATGAGAGTGGTGTGGTGAACACGATTTGGTAAAGGTATCGATGAAAGGCCATGTAGGAGTACATGGTGGGTTGTTTCATTGAAGCCGACCTTAAGCACTGAGATCTGTATGCGTGATTTAAGATACAGCTACTACCATGCATTGGGCCCTGAAATATGACCCCGCTCGACTTCTTATTCACCCTAGCTCTATGTCCAGGAGTTGCAAGTAGTTTCTGGTGTTTGTAGCCTACTGGAGGCCGTGGACAGCGCTGACCGTAGGGGTGGGCTGTGATGCGGTAGGTACGTGGCACGGTGTACCGAATACCCGTTAGGTATCTCGGGAACCCTGTTCACATCGTTCGGGGCCGTATGGGAAACCTCGGCCGGACTCCCTGCGGATGGAACCTGAATAGGCGATAAACCTGGACTAGAGGCTTAAGTGTTTAGGTAGGTCGTGGTCTACACCCACGTCGGCTTTCGCTTGAAGTCTGCCGAGCACATGTCGTGTGCAGACGCTAAGTGGTGGAAACATGTATGAAGAAGTACACCCCTGCAGGGTTAACATGATCTATTCGAATAGCCGCGTCCGCGGTAACGGACTACTTGGTTGCCTATACAGTTCATAGACAATGTAAATGGAAACTACTAAAAGCCTCAAGATAAGTGTGAGTGCCGAGGATGGCTCTTCCGTAGGAAGACGGAGGTGGATCCTCGGTAGTGTATTGAATTGGTGAGTAGTGGACTCGTGTGCGCAAAACCATTTCAAGTTGGAGTGTCGTAGGTTAGCCTAGCCAAGAGTCAAAGCTGGCTTGCTGCAATAACTCCACCAACCCTTCTTGATACTATGCATGTATGTAGGATCTGATGTAAGTCTTGCTGAGTACCTTTGTACTCATGTTGCTATAATCTACATTTTTACAGAAGACGCTGCAACCCCTTCTGATGGGTTCTATGTAGACGTTGACATCAACGAGTAGGCTAAAGACCCAGGTGGTGACCTTGAGCTTGTGAAGGACCACGTAGTATAGCTAGGCTTTCCAAGCCTCTTTTATTTTACTAGTTGTCTGTACTCAGACAAGTTACTTCCGCTGCTGGTTTGTATGAATGTATGACTTGTATGTTGGGTCGTGAGACCCGTACCTTTGTGTATGTTATGTATGGCTCCCTGAGCCTTAAATAAAGTACTTGTGTCGTAGAGTCACGTTGTGATGCTTCGTTGTATTTGCACATATCGAGCATATTGTGTGTATGATTGAAATGCTTGGTATGTGTGGGATCTGACTATCTAGTTGTTTATCTTTAGTAGCCTCTCTTACCGGGAAATGTCTCCTAGTGTTACCGCTGAGCCATGGTAGCTTGCTACTGCTCTGGAACACTTAGGCTGGCCGGCATGTGTCCTTCTTCGTTCCTGTGTCTGTCCCTTCCGGGAAATGTCACGCTTTGAGTACCGGAGTCCTGTTAGCCCGCTACAGCCCGGTTTACCGGAGTCCTGCTAGCCCAGTGCTACAGCCCGGACCCACTTGCTGATGACCGACACGTTCGAAGCTGGGTCATGGATGCCTGTCCCTGTAAGTCTGTGCCACTTTGGGTTTACGACTAGTCATGTCAGCCCGGGCTCTTTATCATATGGATGCTAGCGACACTATCATATACGTGAGCCAAAAGGCGCAAACGGTCCCGGGAAAAGGTAAGACGACACCCGTGGGGATACCGTGCGTGAGGCCGCAAAGTGATATGAGGTGTTACCAGCTAGATCGATGTGACATCGAGTCGGGGTCCTGACAGCGTTGGCATCAGAGCCGGACTGCCTGTAGGTTCTCCAAGCCAAACTGGTCGATGTTGAGTTTAGAAATTCTTTAGTTATATGTAGGGGAATTGTTTGTGGGTTGGAACGTAAGGCTCTTTTTACTCCTTATACCTTATGACTTTCTGATCTGAGTCAGTCCATTCTTCCACCGGGGGTTAAGGAATTAGGATCTGTTCTCTCTATCAGGATCACGTGTTACTAATCAGTAGTACCTTATAAGTTTGATGGATACAATCCTAGTTCAGTTCTACTACCACATTATGTTGTTAGAATGGATCCAGAACTTTGATATGATGATGTTGAGTGTGTATGAAATCCTTTGTCAAATGTCTCAAAATCCTTCTTGAGCATTTACAGCTGTTATGCTGCCGAAATTTCGCTAGAAATTCTAATGCCTTTGCATTATGATTGTGCTTTCAGATGGCCACTCGCGACCTTAATCAAGTGGTTCGCCTGACTCGATGCCTAGATGTACCCGGCCATACTGCTAAGTTGGTCAGGGTAATGACTGAGGCTGGATATCGCTGGTATCCCGAGTACACGGTCGAAGAGCAATTCCGAGACTTTAATCAAAGCCAGTATCTCTGCACTGTCAGGATATTTCCATCTTATCCTGGATCTACCGAGCCTCTTCACTGCTCCTATGGACTCAGGGTTACTATCGAGATGGCTGTGCAGGACGCCGCCTACTCTATGATGACCATTATGCGGGTCAGATCTGGTTTATTTCGGGACTCTGATTTCCGGTATATGCCAGGATCACTTCCGGGAGCGCAAGGGTATCTCCAGGCTATCTATGCTGACCCCACTCAGGAGGATTCACGGACTCGCACCACTGCTGAGATGCTCGAGGATAAGGACCGTGAAAATCGGGCCTTAAGGCTAGAGCTCTTCAACACCCGTGCTGACCACTGGGCCACTTTGACTCGGTTCGCACCGGCGGTGCAAGCTGGATATTCAGATATGCGCGATCTCTATCCTGTGAGGTCCGCTCTGCCAGACGTGATGGTTTGGCGTGATGTAGGAGGCATCACCCCACCTCGCGGTCCCCGCAGGCCACCGTTTGTTGGTCCAAGGCCTCATCCTAGCCCCTATGGTCCACAAGCTCCGCGAGACCGTCTGTTTCCAGATGATCATGTTGAGCTCCCAGGCTATGGAGGTGACTTCTACGAGGACTACTACGGATCGGTCTAAGTTAGTGGTAGTATCACTAGTTCGCACTAGCTGTGTCGTCTATCGTCCCGCGTGACTCGTGGGATAGGACCTAGTTTGTACTCCTTCCGGAGGTGTAGAAAAATAATGTATAGGAGCTTGGAATGCCTCCGATGAGATGTAATCCTCTTTTCACCGTAATAGTACTTTGTTTGGTCTTGTACTAAACCCTGTATGGTGTGTATGACGATGGAATAAAAGAAGCAGTTTCTGTATCTACCATGTCATACGGATGATCATCTCGCATTCCGAGTTATTTCTTACATTATGAATCCTATGTCGGAATTCTACCATCCTGACTAAATCATTGTCTTGTTTACCTAGGATGGTCAACACGCGCGCTAACCCTGCTTCTCAAGAGCAGGCCGAAGGCAGTGAAGCCAGGGATGTAAATCTGCCTCATCCTCCTTCACTAGCCGAGGTGATGATGGAAGCTGAGAGAAACAAGCGGGAGACAAACCGTTTGTTGGAGCGTATTGAACAGAATACAGCACATCATCAGAGGGCTAACGTGGTGTCACTCAGTGATTTTATCAAATTACATCCACCCACGTTCCACCACTCCGTCGAGCCTCTCGACGCTGATGACTGGCTTCACAGTATCTCTCACAAGCTGCATTCTGCGCTGGTAGCGGAGGCTGACAAGGTCACCTTTGCTGCATATCATCTTGAAGGCCCCGCTAGTCTATGGTGGGAGAATTATGGAGCTATGCGCCCAGCGGGCCATGTCACTACTTGGGCTGAATTCAGCGAGGCTTTCCGTGAACATCACATTCCGGAGGGTCTCATGGACCGTAAACGTGAAGAATTTTGCAGTTTCACCCAAGGCCGACTTTCTGTGGATGCTTACAGCAGGGAGTTTGGTAATCTCGCACGATATGCAACTGAGGAAGTGTCTACCGATGCCAAGAAGCAAGCAAGGTTCCGTAAGGGCCTTAGTCCTGAGCTTCGCCGCGACCTCCGTCTGCATGAGTGCACATCTTTTTCGAAACTTGTCAACAAAGCCATCAGTGCTGAAACTGGTCAGACTGACTATGACGCAACACGCAAGCATGGACGTGACATGGGTTCCTCATCCGGTGCTGGTCCTCACAAGCGCCGCGTGTGGGTACCCAACACCGCCCTGCCACCCAGGTTTACACCGAGGCCATCTTTCCAGATGCCTCGCCCCGTTCAACAGTCTGCTCCAGCCAAGCCCTATGGGGGTCCAACTAACAATGCTCCTCCACGTACCAGTTCCGTGACTTGTTTCAAGTGTGGGGAATCTGGTCACTATATGCGTGAGTGTCCCCAGACCAACCCCAATCAATCTGCTAAAGCTGTTGGCCGTGGCAAGCCGACAGGGAAAGTGTTTCATGCTAAACCGGTCACCGCTTCACGTGGCCATGTCAACTGTATCTCTGCCGAAGAAGCTCAAGAGGATCCCAACGTTGTTCTCGGTACGCTTCTTGTTAACTGCCACCCGGCATCTGTCCTTTTCGATACAGGAGCCTCTCATTCTTTTATATCTGAAAACTATGCTCGCTTGCATAACGTCGCATTCGGTGATAAGCCAACCTCTATGGTAATTCAAACTCCGGGATCCAAATGGCAAACTTCTAGAGTAAGCCATGGAAATGAAATCCAAGTCGACAGACTTGTTTTCCTCGCGTCTTTGATAGCCCTTAAATCTTCAGATATTAATATCATTTTGGGTATGGACTGGATGTCAGCTCATCAAGCCAAAATTGATTGCTTCTCTAGGACTGTTCAACTCACCCATCCTTCGGGAAAGATAGTTAATGTCTTGACCCGAATAGCCAAGCAACAATTATATTCTCTTAACGCCAGCCCTTTGCCAGACCTTGAGGACGTTCCGGTAGTCCGTGACTTCCCGGATGTCTTTCCAGAGGAATTGCCAGGTGTTCCACCTGACAGGGATGTTGAGTTTGTAATAGACCTCATTCCAGGAACCGTTCCGATTGCTAGAAGACCTTATAAGATGGCACCCCTAGAACTAGCCGAGCTTAAGAAACAACTCGATGAGTCCTTGAAAAAGGGTTTCATCCGACCTAGCTCATCTCCGTGGGCTTGCCCCATCCTATTCGTCAAGAAGAAGGATGGTACGGACCGGATGGTTGTAGATTACCGACCTGTCAATTTGGTCACAATCAAGAACAAATATCCGCTTCCCAGGATCAACGACCTGTACGATCAGCTCGCTGGATCCTCAGTCTTCTCCAAGATGGATTTGAGGTTGGGCTACCATCAAATCAAAATCAGAAACGGGGACATTCCTAAAACGGCCTTTGTTACTCGTTATGGCCAATACGAGTACACCGTCATGTCCTTCGGATTAACCAACGCTCCAGCCACCTTTTCTCGGTTAATGAACTCAATCTTCATGGAGTATTTGGATAAATTCGTCATGGTTTACCTCGATGATATACTCATCTACTCCAAGAACGAGGAAGAACATGCCGAACATCTAAGGCTAGTGTTGCAGAAACTTCGAGAGCATCGCCTTTATGCCAAATTTTCTAAATGTGAATTCTGGTTATCAGAAGTGACCTATCTGGGTCATGTAATATCTGGTAAAGGTATCGCTGTTAACCCTGAGCGAGTTCAAGCCGTCCTTAACTGGACTCCACCTGAATCGGTCAAGCAAGTTCGGAGTTTTCTAGGCTTAGCGAGCTATTGCCGTCGCTTTGTCGAAAACTTCTCCAAAGTTGCCAAACCTCTAACCGAACTCCTCAAGAAAGATAAGAAGTTCGAATGGACTCCACAATGTGAGCACAGCTTTCAGGAACTGAAAAGGCGCCTGACTTCTGCTCCCGTGCTGGTACCGCCAGACTTCTCCAAGGACTTTGTTATCTACTGCGACGCCTCGCGACAAGGACTAGGTTGCATTCTCATGCAAGATCGACACGTAATTGCCTACGCTTCACGGCAATTGCACCCACATGAGGAGAATTATCCCACTCATGATCTAGAGCTTGCAGCCGTAGTCTATGCACTTAAGACCTGGCGACATTACCTCCTCGGTAATCGTTGCGAAATATTCACTGATCACCAAAGTCTGAAGTATATTTTCACCCAACCGGATCTGAATCTCAGGCAAAGACGTTGGGTTGAATTGATCACAGACTTCGACTTAGGAATAACCTACACCCCAGGGAAAGCCAACGTCATGGCTGATGCGCTAAGTCATAAATCTTATTGTAACAACCTGATGTTACAACAAAGTCAACCGCTTCTCCATGAGGAATTTCGGAAGCTTAACCTTCACATTGTTCCTCAAGGATTTCTCTCCACCTTGGTGGCGAAACCTACTCTTACGGATCAAATCATTGCTGCCCAGAAGCGAGATAAGGGAATAGCTAAGATCAAGGAGAACATTGCTAGCGGAGGTGCTAGTTGTTTCTCCACAAATGATCATGGTGTTGTGTACTTTGAGAACCGTCTAGTGGGTCCCAAGAACCAGCATCTACGGCAGTTGATCCTTAAGGAGGCTCATGAATCTCCTCTCACTATTCATCCTGGTAGTACTAAGATGTATCAGGACCTACGCCAGAGGTTCTGGTGGACTAGGATGAAGAGAGAAATTGCTCAGTATATTGCTAATTGCGACGTCTGTCGTCGTGTAAAAGCAGAGCATCAACGGCCTGCTGGCACCCTTCAACCCCTAGCTATTCCTGAATGGAAATGGGATAAAATTGGTATGGATTTCATTACCGGTTTTCCCAGGACCAAGAGAGGGAATAATGCTATTTTCGTCGTGGTCGATCGTCTTTCCAAAGTAGCCCATTTCCTACCTGTTCGTGAGAGTATAACCGCTAGTCAGCTGGCAGATTTGTACATCTCTCGAATAGTGTCTCTCCATGGTGTTCCTTTGGAAATTAACTCGGATCGAGGAAGTCTTTTCACCTCTCGATTTTGGGAAAGTTTCCAAAATGCTATGGGAACCCGTATCTCCTTTAGCACCGCTTTCCACCCTCAGTCGAGTGGTCAAGTGGAACGCGTCAACCAGATTCTAGAAGACATGCTTCGAGCCTCTGTTATCTCATTGGGAATGGACTGGGAGAAGTGCCTTCCATTTGCCGAATTCGCTTACAACAACAGCTATCAATCTAGCTTGGGTAAAGCCCCTTTTGAAGTTCTCTATGGACGACGGTGTCGAACACCCCTTAACTGGTCAGAAACCGGGGAAAGACAATTCTTTGGCCCGGATATGATTCAGGAAGCAGAAGAACAAGTTCGCATCGTTCGTGAAAAGCTGAAAACAGCCCAATCTCGTCAAAAGAGTCAATATGACCGAAAACATAAGGCTATGACTTTCGAGGTTGACGAGAAGGCTTATCTTCGGGTTACCCCTCTAAAGGGAACCCATCGTTTCGGTATGAAAGGCAAATTGGCTCCTCGTTACATTGGACCTTTTCGCATTCTTGCCAAACGAGGAGAAGTTGCCTACCAGTTGGAACTACCTCTGCACCTCTCCAGAGTTCACGATGTCTTCCACGTTTCTCAACTCAGGCGTTGCTTCTCGGATCCTATCCGTGAAGTGGACCACGAAACGCTTGATCTCCAAGATAATCTTACATATCGAGAATACCCCGTTCGTATCCTCGATCAGGCCGAACGTACCACTCGACGCCAGAACATCAAGTTTCTCAAGGTTCAATGGTCGCACCATTCTGAGGATGAAGCAACTTGGGAAAGGGAGGATCGTCTTCGACTCGAGTACCCCGCCTTCTTCCCGGAGGAACCCAAATCTCGGGACGAGATTCTTTTGAGTGGGGGTGAGTTGTCACAACCTAGCTAGTCATGCATTAGAGTGTTGCATCATGTTTACTCTTTCATCAGAAACTTGAAATGGGGATGACAGAACCCCCAGTCCCCTCTGAAACCAACTAGGGTTTACTAAAATAATTTTCAATGAACCTGAAATGCCCTTCTAAAATGTCCATCATTTTTGTCTTGGTTCAGAACCTCTGCCAAAAGTGGTGCACATTTTCCTAGGCCATCTTAGGGTTTTTGAATTAAATCATAAATATTTGAATTTGGGCATTTAAAATAATATAAAATATTTAAATGCTCAAATATCTCCAAACTAAAATGTTTCATGTTGGAAATAATCCAACTATGGGCCAGGAATAGTTTGGTGATTTTTGAACTTGCCTAGGTATTTTATTTAATTCAACAAAGTTGCAGATATATTAAATAAAACAGAAACAGAAATAAAAAAAGGGGGAAAACTTACCTGGGCTCCTCCACTGTGCGGCCCAGCCAGCTGGCCGGCCCAGCCAGCAGCGGCCTAGCCCACCACTGCAGCTCTCCGTCGTCTTCCTCCCCTCGCCCCGAAGCTGCTGCGTGCTCGCGCGCGCACGGCCGTGCGGCCACCTCCTGCTTGCCGACGCGCTCCTGGCCGCGTGGACGACTCCCGCAGGCCGTCCCGATCCCCCCTGCTCTCTCTCACTCTCCCCCGGCTCTCCCCTCCTCTCCCTCGCTCTCTCTCTCACACGGCCGAACACCACCGTCGCCGCCGTTCGCCATAGCAGCCATCTCCGACCACCCCTCGCTCCCCCGACTAGCTCAGGAGCTCCGCCTCGACTCCCTCTTCCTCCCCACCGCTCCACAGCTCCCCGGAAGCCCTGCATCGCCGCCACGTCGCCGTTCCCCTCTTCGGGCTCCGACCACCGTCGCCGTCGAACTCGCCGTCTCCAGCGCGTCCCCGAGCCCGCTTCGACGGCCACTGCAACCGCGGTGAGCTACGCCACCGTTTCCCCCTCTCTTTTCCCTCGTTCCCTCACCGTAGCCACCTCCCCACCACGGCCGAACCTCCGCCGTCGCCGAGCTCGCCGTCGACGCAGCTCCGGTGACCATTTGGTCACCCCGGCGAGTCCAACGAGTTCGCAAGACCCCGTAGAGCATCCCTAGCGCCTCGCTTTGCTCGACTTCGAGCTCCAGCACCGTTCCCGTGCACGACCGAACCCCGGCGGCCGCAGCCGAGCTCGCCGCCGTCGACTCCGGCCACCCCGACCCCAACGGGCTCCGCCAAGAGCTGCGGGTTGGCCTCAGCTCCACTCCGGTGGTCTCCGCGGTCCGTTTGGTGGCCGAAATGACCAAAACCACTTCCGCCGCCGCGTCGGGCTCGCCGGCGACTAAACGCCGGCAGCCGACATTAACTTTGACCATGGGTGGGCCCTGGTTGACTCCCCTGAGTCAATGACAGGTGGGGCCCAGCCCTGTTAATTAAACAGGATTAGTTTTAATTAAGTTTTAATTAAATTAATCACCCTGACATGCGGGGCCCACTGTCAGGTTTGACCTGGACCAGTTCCGTTGACCTGCTGACGTCACACGGACGTCAGGCTGACGCAGTAATTGATTTTCTGGATTTAATTTAAATCAGGAAATTCCAGAATATTATTTAAACTTCAAAAATTCATAACTTTTATTCTGTAACTCCAAATTGGACAAATTATATATGAAAAATGATCAGAAAAATCCAATCTATCCATCTGTACTATTTTCATGCATGATCAAACAAGTTAAATTGATGTTTTAAGCAGAAAAAGGAAAAGCACTTTAAAAGGCCATATTTGAATTTGAAATTTGAATCTTTGATTCAAATTTGTTCAAACCCTTCTGGCTTTAGTTGCATTAGCCCAATACACTCATATTGCCATGTTTCATGCATGCATCATATTGTTGCACATTGTTTGGTGATGTTGTGTATCGGTGCTCTCTGCGGCAGGTTCTGTCCCCGAAGAGTACCCTGATTACCCTAACGAAGGACCGTATCAGTGCATCGAACCATCAGGCAAGCAACCAACCATTTGATCATATCGATACAATCCCATGTTCTCGCTCCTGCTCTCTTTTACTGCATTAAGACAACGCGTTTCAAACTGCTGTGTGCTACGGTAGTTGAACCCATTTCCTCTGCATGACCTGTCATTGCCATAGTAACTAGATGAAACCCACTAGCATGTGTGGGAGTTGCTTGAGCCATATGTATGTGTTGTTCCTACCTTGCTATGCCTGCTATGCTTAGAGTCGTGTCAGGTCTGGTTCATCTGGGTGATGGGCTGGAGTGAAATGATTATGTCGGTAATGAGAGTGGTGTGGTGAACACGATTTGGTAAAGGTATCGATGAAAGGCCATGTAGGAGTACATGGTGGGTTGTTTCATTGAAGCCGACCTTAAGCACTGAGATCTGTATGCGTGATTTAAGATACAGCTACTACCATGCATTGGGCCCTGAAATATGACCCCGCTCGACTTCTTATTCACCCTAGCTCTCTGTCCAGGAGTTGCAAGTAGTTTCTGGTGTTTGTAGCCTACTGGAGGCCGTGGACAGCGCTGACCGTAGGGGTGGGCTGTGATGCGGTAGGTACGTGGCACGGTGTACCGAATACCCGTTAGGTATCTCGGGAACCCTGTTCACATCGTTCGGGGCCGTATGGGAAACCTCGGCCGGACTCCCTGCGGATGGAACCTGAATAGGCGATAAACCTGGACTAGAGGCTTAAGTGTTTAGGTTGGTCGTGGTCTACACCCACGTCGGCTTTCGCTTGAAGTCTGCCGAGCACATGTCGTGTGCAGACGCTAAGTGGTGGAAACATGTATGAAGAAGTACACCCCTGCAGGGTTAACATGATCTATTCGAATAGCCGCGTCCGCGGTAAAGGACTACTTGGTTGCCTATACAGTTCATAGACAATGTAAATGGAAACTACTAAAAGCCTCAAGATAAGTGTGAGTGCCGAGGATGGCTCTTCCGTAGGAAGACGGAGGTGGATCCTCGGTAGTGTATTGAATTGGTGAGTAGTGGACTCGTGTGCGCAAAACCATTTCAAGTTGGAGTGTCGTAGGTTAGCCTAGCCAAGAGTCAAAGCTGGCTTGCTGCAATAACTCCACCAACCCTTCTTGATACTATGCATGTATGTAGGATCTGATGTAAGTCTTGCTGAGTACCTTTGTACTCATGTTGCTATAATCTACATTTTTACAGAAGACGCTGCAACCCCTTCTGATGGGTTCTATGTAGACGTTGACATCAACGAGTAGGCTAAAGACCCATGTGGTGACCTTGAGCTTGTGAAGGACCACGTAGTATAGCTAGGCTTTCCAAGCCTCTTTTATTTTACTAGTTGTCTGTACTCAGACAAGTTACTTCCGCTGCTGGTTTGTATGAATGTATGACTTGTATGTTGGGTCGTGAGACCCGTACCTTTGTGTATGTTATGTATGGCTCCCTGAGCCTTAAATAAAGTACTTGTGTCGTAGAGTCACGTTGTGATGCTTCGTTGTATTTGCACATATCGAGCATATTGTGTGTATGATTGAAATGCTTGGTATGTGTGGGATCTGACTATCTAGTTGTTTATCTTTAGTAGCCTCTCTTACCGGGAAATGTCTCCTAGTGTTACCCCTGAGCCATGGTAGCTTGCTACTGCTCTGGAACACTTAGGCTGGCCGGCATGTGTCCTTCTTCGTTCCTGTGTCTGTCCCTTCGGGGAAATGTCACGCTTTGAGTACCGGAGTCCTGTTAGCCCGCTACAGCCCGGTTTACCGGAGTCCTGCTAGCCCAGTGCTACAGCCCGGACCCACTTGCTGATGACCGACACGTTCGAAGCTGGGTCATGGATGCCTGTCCCAGTAAGTCTGTGCCACTTTGGGTTTACGACTAGTCATGTCAGCCCGGGCTCTTTATCATATGGATGCTAGCGACACTATCATATACGTGAGCCAAAAGGCGCAAACGGTCCCGGGAAAAGGTAAGACGACACCCGTGGGGATACCGTGCGTGAGGCCGCAAAGTGATATGAGGTGTTACCAGCTAGATCGATGTGACATCGAGTCGGGGTCCTGACACCGGGTGATGCATCATTTTCTTCTTCGGCAACACTACGTCTAGTTGCGGAGGCCCTGCCCGCCAGCGTTGGACCCTGCCGGGGGCCTTGCCTCTTTGTCGACCTCCCTGTGCGCCAGTACTGCGGCACTGAACACTTGGTTTGTTGCTGCCAGGTATAGCAGCAAGGGTTCTTGGGGTTTGGGCGCAACCAGTATCGATGGAGAAGAGAGGTATTTCTTCAAATCCTACAGCGCTGCTTCGGCCTCTGGGGTCCATTCCATTAGGACCGCCATTTTCTAGATTTTGAAAAGGGGAAGGGCGCGCTTGGCAGACCTGGATATGAATCTGCTCATGGCAGCAACACACCCAGTGAGCCGACGCACGCCCTTTATCCGCTTGGGTCCCTAATCTACTCGATAGCCTTGATCTTGTCTGGATTTGCCTCGATCCCACGATGTCACACAAAGAACCCGAGAAGTTTGCTGGACGGAACGCTAAAGACACACTTCTCAGGTTTCAACTTGAGGTTGATCTTGCGCAGATTCGCAAACGTCTCTTCTAGATCTTGTACAAGCATTGCCCTATCTTTGGTTTTGAACACTATGTCATCCATATAAACTCCCATAGGGGCTCAAAACCAATCTGGACCACCCTTGCAAACGTCGAGCCAGCACTCTTCAACCCGAAAGGCATCCGTAAAAAGCAATACATGCCACATGGGGTGATGAACATTGTCTTCTCTTTGTCCTCTTTCGCCATGAAGATTTGGTGGTACCCCGGGTAGGCATCAAGGAATGATAGCAGGTCACACCCGGCCGTCGAGTCAACAATTTGGTCAATGCGCGGCAATAGGAAAGGGTCCTTGGGACAAGCCTTATTGATATATGTGTAGTCAATACATAGCCTCCACTTCCCATTCGCCTTACGCACTACTACCGGATTGACCAACCACGTCAGATGGAGTACTCCTCTCACCAAACCTGCCGCTTCCAACTTCCAGATCTCTTTCGTGATGAACTCCTGCCATTCCAAAGCTTGCTTCCCGACCTTCTGCTTGATGGGTCGCGAATGAGGATAGACAACAAGATGGTTCTCAATCACCTCCCTGGGAACGCCGGGGATGTCGGATGCTTGCCACGCAAACACGTCGACATTCGCCCGCAGGAAGATGACGAGCGCGCTTTCCTATTTGCTATCTAGGGTGGAGCTTATGGTGAAAGCCCCTCCCATGCCATCCTCCTCGACGGACACCCTCTTGGTCTCTGGTGGCACAACTCTGGATTTCTTGCACTTGTCGGAGGAGCTCTCTGGCACGTCCTCGACGGGAGCACAACAATACGAAGAGGTGTGCTTGCCGGAGTGGGTGTGAGAGGTCTTGCCGGTCTTCTTCCCTGCCGGGGCACCCGCGGCAGGAGCGAGTGCCTTGGCGGCAGTCGCTGCAACTGCTTCCTAGTAGAGTTGGTCGGTGCACATTACTGCATCCTTCTTGTCGGAGGGGACGGTGATGGTGGTCATCGACCCCGGCATCTTCAGCGTGTTGTAGGCTTAATGTGACGCCACCATAAACTTGGCCAGTGTCGGGCGGCCGAGAATCATGTTGTTGGGCAAGGGGATCTGGGTTACATCGAAAACAATCCACTCCGTCCTGTAGTTTAACTCGCCTCCAAATGTCACGGGCAATGTGACCTTACCCTTCGGCTGGCTCCTCCCCGGGTTGACCCCTTGAAACGTGCCCGTCTCTTCGAGGCATCAGGAATCTGCAACCTTTTGGTCACAACGGGCAAGATCAGGTTTAGACTGGCCCCGCCGTCAATTAGCACACGAGGTTGCGTATTTTTGGCGACAGCAACAACGGCAAACATCCAACCGCAGTCGTGCGGTCAGGGTGGTCCTCGGCGTCGAAAATGATAGGCGTGCTGTACCATTTTAGTGGCCTCTGAGGTTCGAGGGATGGTTCTGTTGCTGTAATCTCATGTGCCCACTGCTTGAGTTGGCAGTGAGAAGTGTGCAACGAGGCTCCGTCGTCGATGCACATGGCCTCCATAGCCTTTTGGAATTTGTGCTTGCCAGACTCGTCATCCTCATCATGATCATCATCTTCTTGCTTCTTCTCGCGGCCCCGGGCGGGCCTCTCTTGATGATTATCCTTCCCGCGGCGGCCTCCTTGGCCGCCACGCTTCTTGCTAGACCCCTCGGCACCACCCTGGGCCTTCTCCTTGTCCCTCCTCTCATACTCAGCTTTTTTCTTCTTGCAAGCAGCTCGACTTGCCGGTAGTTCTAGAGGTCGTGGCCATTGGTGCGGTGGATCTTGCAATATTGCTTGTCGGAGCCACCTGGCTTGTCGGCAGCCGCCAAGTCCCGGCAAGCGGCGCACCCGAAAATTTCCTTTCCGGGGTCGTCTTCCTTGGCCTTCTTGGCAGCACCGGCGTCCTCGGATCCCTCGACGGCAAGAACGGTCTTACCCTTGTGCTTCCTGTTGCGGCGCAGACCCTTTTTCATCAGGGTAGCCGCGTCTTCGTCTATGGAGTCGGTTTCCGCACTGGCGTCCTCGCCGGGGTACTTCCTCCCCTCTTCCGCTCGAGCGCCCCTATCGGCAAGAACATAGAGTTCGGCCACATTGTTGACCTTGTTCATCACCAGTTGTCGGCATTCTAGGAACGGGGGTCCCCAGACTTGCCTGCCTGCAGCCTGCAGCGTGGCTCAAAGGGGGCCCAGCACGGCCCATCTTCACCAACACAAACCCAAGACCCTCGCGAGGGGACAAGCCTCACAGGGTGGACGACGCGGAGCTTCCTCAGGCACAGCCTCATCAGGCTGGCTCACGAGGGGGCGGAGAGATCAAGGCGGGGTACCTCACGAGGTGCCCGTGATGCAAGCCATGACGATTTAGGGCGCCAGGCGGGTGCGAGCCAGCGCAGCATCCTCCTTCTCTCTTTGGTGCAAAGGGGGCAAGCGCAGCCGCGGAGTACCGAGGCATCAGGCAAAGGTTGCCATTTCGGTGCAACGAGACCAAGACCAGGAGGACTACGAGATGGAGGTCACCCTGGAGCCCAAAATGGCGTCATCACCAAAGCTTTGCACAGGCGAAGACTACTTTTGTCAGGATAGCTGATACTTGCTGCCCCCCTTCAAATTAGCCCGCCATTGTTGGCTCCCTTCCCGCTCAGTTTTTGGGGAGAGGACCAGGGCCTCTATAAATAGGACTAGCCACCCTCGGGGTAGGAGGGGAGAGAATCAGCCAACCCAGAAACAAGCTAGGGTCGAAATCAGGGTCGGCCAGTTGGAGGAAAGCAAAGAGAGAGAGAGAGGGAGGTGACTGAACTCCTCCGAGCAGTTCATCGCCCAGCCAAGAACAGACCCTCGCGAGGCTGTTCTTCCTTGTATTGTTCATCATCATCAGCCCAAGAGGCAATCCACCTCACCACACACTGGAGTAGGGTATTACACCACAACGGTGGCCCGAACCAATATAAACCCTGTGTCCCTGAGCGCCGGGCCGCACTCGCTTCCCGCGTCGCCCAGACGGCCCCTGTCGACGGGCATCCACGCCGTTCCCCCTCACCTGCTGTCAACGCTGCCACCGGCCTGGCGGGGGACGAGCGGCAAGCATCGTCCCAGCATCCGTCCGTGCGGCAAGACAGCCGCACCGCAACTCCCTCGCTCACCCCAGCTGGTTCTTCGTCCCGCGCGCTCCGCGCGCCCATGGACGCTCGAGCTGCACTCATCGCGGCAAACGAGCTCCTGCGCTACCGTCCCGTCGACGACGTCTACGAAGAATGGCTCAACCGCGTCGCCGAGCTCGTCCGCACCGCAGGGGGCTTTCCTGCGCCGTCCGTTCCACTGCACCGCACCCCGCCCCGTGTGGGCGACGAGGCTCCGGCGGCGCCCCGGCCGCCTCCTCCTCAAGAAGACGCCATGGCCCCAGGGCGCGTGGCCCCTGGGCGGAACCCGCTCCGCGAGGCGCCAGCGCGACAAGAGAAGAGCTGCCAGGAAGTCCCTCACTCGCAAGAAGCTGCCCGGGCATTCCCTGCTCCAACACGTCGCGACCATGCTCCTGCTCCCGTGCTTCAAGACCCCGCGCTGCTCCCAGCTGCAGCGCATGGGGACATGCAAGACCAGGCTCTCCGTCACCCAGGCCTCCCGTGGCCACAGCAGGCTGCCGCGCCTTCACCACTGAACTACGAAGCGTAGCATGGCCCGGCAAGTTCAAGCCAGACCTGCCTCCTCACTACGACGCACGGCTGACCCTGCAGAGTTCCTCCAGCTCTACGAGCTAGGCATCAAAGCTGCCAACGGAGACGAGAAGGTCATGGTGAACTGGCTCCTGAACCTGGCTCTAGGCACAATCTCCTCCTAGGAGGAGATGCACACCCACTTCATCGCCAACTTCCAAGGCACTCGCGACTGGCCACCCGCCGTGAACGACATGCGCCGCATCAAGCAACAGCCCGGGGAAACCCTGTAGAAGTACATCCAGTGCTTCAACAACGCACGCCTCAAGATTCCCAAGGTGACTGAGGAGGCCATCATCTCGGCCTTCTCCGACGGCGTGCGCGACGTCAAGATGAAGGAGGAGCTGGCGATGCATGAAGACCTGTGCACTTCCTTGGAGCTGTTCAACTTGGCAAACAAGTGCGCCAGGGCTGAGGAAGGGCGTCTCTCCCTCCTCGAGCTGCCTGCCGCGGACCCAGAAGAGAAGAAGCCCAAGGCCAAGGACGTGAAGCGCAAGGGGGCTGCCGTGCTCACGGCAGAACCAGACACCAAGCGAGGCAGAGATCAGCCCAAACCCTCCAAGGGCAGCCGGTACTGTGTGTACCACGACCTCCACACCCACAACACCAACGAATGTCAAGAACTCCGAGCCGTGCGAGAAGGAAGGATCGGCCGTCGCCCCGACTGCAGTGACCGGGGCTACGGCCGAGGAGGAGGAAGAAACGCAGGATGCTGGGAAGACCGTGGGCCGCACCAAGGGTGGCGCGACCAACCTCGCGAGGATCGCTGGCAAGACCCACCTTGCGAGAGAGGATGGAGGGATCAGCCTCGCGAGGGGGACTGGAGGGATCAGCCTCGCAAGGATCGCCCGCAAGGCAACGCAGGCCTCCCACCGCTGCCGCCGCAGCCAAGGAGAAACGAGGACCGCCACCAGGACGAGGAGGCTGGGGGCTTCTAGGAGCCGCGCGCGATCGCCTGCATCTTCGGCGGAGCACAAGCCCCAGCCTCTCAGCGCATCTTCAAGCAGTTCGCCCGCGAGGTGAATGCAGTCCTCCCCAGGCTCGAAGCCACGCGCCCCCTCAGGTGGTCGTCGTGCGCCATCACGTTCAGCTCAGCAGATCAGCTCAAGTGTGCGGCTACAGCCGGAGTCCTCCCGATGCTTTGTTCCCCAATCATCAGCAACGTGGTGGTCACCAAGACCCTCATCGATGGAGGTGCAGGGCTCAACGTCCTGTCCGTGGAGACGTTCAACAACCTCCAAGTGCCCTAGAGCCAGCTTCAGCCAACCAGGCCCTTCTCCGGTATCACTGATGGCTCCACGGTCCCGATTGGGCAGGTCCGCCTCCCTGTCACCTTCGGGGCACACGACAACTACCTCACCGAGCTCATCGACTTCGACGTCGCCCACATTCGCCTGCCGTACAACGCCATCCTTGGGTACCCAGCGCTGGCCAAGTTCATGGCCGTAACTAAACACGGCTACAATGTCCTCAAGATGCCAGGAAGCGGCGGAGTCATCATGGTGCCCTGTGAAGAGAAGGACGCGGTGTGTTCCCTGCAACGAGCCTTTCAGGCCGCATCACTGGAAGACCTGGATCGTGGAAGCAGGAGGCCTCCCGAGACCACCCCCAAGAAGAAGAAGACATCGTCCAGCCCGACCACTCAGGAGGCAGGCCCTCTGGGCCCGCGCCTACCTAGGGGGAGCCTCCCTCCATCGCATAGGAAAGCGTGCCCGGCGCCCTCCTTAGGCAGGGCTCGGGGGCTCTCCCCTGGAGGGCCACCGACCTGGCTAGGGTCACGAGGGAGGCGCTTGGGCACCACATGGAGGCGTGTCTTGAAGCACGTTTCCCTCGAGAAGGAGCAAGGCAAGGAGATCCAGATCCTTAGGAGTTCGTCAGCAAGGCCATTCAGGAGCTACAGGAGTCAAGAGTCATGAAAGGCGGCCGCTGCTTGCCAGCAGTGGCCCCCCATCCAGGCGAGGATGGTGGGCTGCGCGTCTGCATCGACGTACCGGGGCTCAACCGAGTCGCCTCTCTGGAGCGCCTCTGGCCCTCACGAGTGGGGCGCTGCGGAGGTCCACCCCACAGCTATGTTCGCACGCCTTACGGCTTGCCGAACGCGGCTGACGCGTACCAGCGCCTCATGAGGGGCATCACGGAGGCACAAGAGGCCAGGCGTTCCGCAGCCCTGGCAGAGATGGAGATGGGCCGCGAGGAGCCGCCAGCGCCTCCGGAGCCTCCCGAGGCCCCTGGTCCTGGGGGCTCGTGAGGATCGGCTCCCGCAGCCCACCGAGCCTGCTACACCAACACCCCTTCGTCCTCAACATCATCAGGTGACATCTTTCGGGTTTTACTTCCAGCTGGGAGCGCCCTAGGGCTGCATTATTCCCAAGCCGTGTGGGTCTGTCCCTGCAGCGTGTATCCCTTTTATTCCATGTTGTTAGCTTACCTTGTTGGGGGCGACCCTCAGGCTGCATGACCCCCGAGTCGCTCGGGATTGACCCAGTGATGTCCGCATTCCCAACATCTCTTTGAACGAATCCACTCCTTCGCGGCTAATGTGTTTTACCCAGTTGCCTGCTGAGCTGACGCCAACTAACGAAGCTGCTCCCAAACGGCACGACGCTTGCGCATGGGTCCGTCCCTGCAACGCCGACAAACCTGGATGGCTGAGCTCTGGCCGCGGCAGCCCCGCATAGCGTCACCTCGTCAAGCCTTCAGTGCCTCACTACCCCTCGGAGCAACCCACGGCTGGCCATCAATTGTCATGGCAACCCTTTGCTTTTTCTATGATGGACCTGTAGGACCTTCCGAAGGAGCTGCGCCAGGCGAGGCCCTTACGGTGTCTCCTTCGCTCTCGTCCGCGCGAACCGCTTGCATGTTAAAGGGGGGGTGCCTGAGCATCGCGACTCAGGGCTCCTACTGGCTCTCCAGCCCTCACCCTCTGGCCTTGAACACAACATCGCGACCTGACATACCAGTGACAGCTGAGACTCACTCGAGGGCCGGGACCCGAGGACATAGAGCATAAAGGGGAGCAAAAGCGAGAGGGGAGAGATACACGAGGACCTCGCCAAGCAACCTCGCGCCTGCCAATGCACGGACCCGGCGACACACCAGGGAGCGACCCCTGATCCTCGAGATAAGTCATCACCCGGAAGCGCCAGCTACCGTGGCACCATCCCCGCACCTAATGCTATCCCATGATTAGCGATGCCGCTCTCCTTTCTCACCGAATGACGGCTGCTTGGGCGCCAAAGGGGACCTTCTGAGCATCGCGAATCAGTGGCTCTTACCGGACTCCGGGTCGCTCAACTCCTGGCCTTGACCACGGCATCGCGACCTGGCATACCAGCGACGGCTGAAGCTACCTTGGGACTGGGACCTGTCGGCGCAGAGCACCAAGCCCTCGTGAGGTTCGAAAGGGAGGACTGAGCTAAGATGGAATGAGCAACTCGCGCAATTCTACGACGAGGGTTATACATACAAGACAGGATCACAGGCACCTTACAAGCCCCTATGGGACGCGTTTTTGATTCCTCGCAGGGAACGGATCCTAAAGGGACACAAACTACGCGCGTCCCTGCAAAAGACGCCATCATCAACAGTGGGCCGTCAAGCACCGACGCCAATGCCATCCAGATCAGAGTCGGCGGCGGCCTGACGAGCCCGCCCTGCTCCAGGAGCGGCGCCGGCTCGGGGGCTCGTAGCTGTCGTCGCTCGTCTCCGGGGTCGCGAAGAGCTCGCCGGAGTCGCTGGAACCTCCGACGCCTCCATCCCCTGAGGAGCCTCCAAGGGAGTGGGTGGCGTGCCCAGTCCCCGTCATAGTAGGGCCCTGGCCACCTTCCCCGGGGTAGCACTCGAGCCGGCGCCCGCTCGCATCGAAGACCTTGAAGAGCATCACCGAAGCACCGTCGTAGTCCAAGTGGATCGCGAAGACTCCCCTTGTCCTGCAAACCCGGGCGATCTCCCTCCAGCCCCGGGTCATATAGACCTCGCCCGGGGCGATGACCGCGACCTCTGCCTCGGTCGCGAGGTTGCTGCAGCCGGCGTGCTGCAGCCATAGCTCCAGGGGCTCCCCCTGCGGGATGATGGAGGCGAAGAAGGGAGGAAGGCGGATCCAAGACTGAAGAGGAATGGCGACGTGGAGCACGAACTCTTGGAAGGAGCCCTCGTTGTGGACCTCGATGTGGGCGTACAGTGGAAGCAGGAACCCCGGTGGCGCCCGCTCGCCCCAAGGCCTCGGCACCACCTGAAGGGCCCCTTCGTCCGGGCCATGGGGGGTGAGCCGTTTCTTCGGCGGGAGAGGGTCTGGCCCCTCTCGGGGAGCCTTTACCTTCTCTGCCGTTGAGAACCGGCGGATTGGAGCTATCGCGGCAAGACGGAGCAAGGATCGGGAAGAAGGAGAAGCAAGGAGGGGTAGACTGGAAGGGCGCGCGCCGTTCCGTACTTATGGCCGGCGAAGGCCAACCGCCGGCCTCCTCGATCGCAGGTAATCATGACCCGTTTTTGCATGCAGGGACTTGTCCAATCCGTGCAGTTGCCAAGGCGTCGTGGGGAAGTGGAGGCGCCCACGTCCAGTTAACCGCCACGCGGCGCCCAAGGCCGAAGGCTGTTAGGGCCCGCGGCGCTTCGCTCTTGCCCTTCCGCCTCCCTGCACGGCCAAGCCCGGGCGTGCCTTAGGCCCGGTGGCTACTGTCGGCATTCTGGGAACGGGAGTCCCTAGACTTGCCTGCTTGCGGTCTGCGGCGTGGCTCAAAGGGGTCCCAGCACGACCCATCTTCACCAACACAAACCCAAGACCCTCGCGAGGGGCCATGCCTCACAGGGCGGACGACGCGGAGCTTCCTCAGGCACGGCCTCATCAGGCTGGCTCACGAGGGGCAGAGAGATCAAGGTGGGGTACCTCACGAGGTGCCCGTGACGCAAGCCATGACGATTCAGGGCGCCAGGCGGGTGCCAGCCCGCGCAGCGTCCTCCTTCCCTCTTTGGTGCAAAGGGGGCAAGCGCAGCCGCGGAGTACCGAGGCATCAGGCAAAGGTTGCCATTTCGGTGCAACGAGACCAAGACCAGGAGGACTACGAGACGGAGGTCATCGTGGAGCCCAAAATGGCGTCATCACCAGAGCTTTGCACAGGCGAAGACTACTTTTTTCAGGACAGCTGATACTTGCTGTCCCCCTTCAAATTAGCCCTCCATTGTTGGCTCCCTTCCCGCTCAATTTTTGGGGAGAGGACCAGGGCCTCTATAAATAGGACTAGCCACCCTCGGGGTAGGAGGGGAGAGAATCAGCCAACCTAGAAACAAGCTAGGGTCGAAATCAGGGTCGGCCAGTTCGAGGAAAGCAGAGAGAGAGAGAGAGGAAGGTGACTGAACTCCTCCGAGCAGTTCATCGTCCCAGCCAAGAACAGACCCTCGCAAGGCTGTTCTTCCTTGTATTGTTCATCATCATCAGCCCAAGAGGCAATCCACCACACCACACACTGGAGTAGGGTATTGCACCACAACGGTGGCCCGAACCAGTATAAACCATGTGTCTCTTGTGTTGTTCTTTCCTTAGTTTAGATCCTAGCATGGCGGAGGGGTTCAGGTAGGTAGGAGGCGAAATCTCCACGCGCACCCCAGTGTTCGAACCTCAAGGGTCTGCCGGAACCCGAACTTCTTGTGGTATCGCACATTTTGATGGAATGCACTGATCACAGTGGCGGGATGAACGTCTGGGATGTTGTATTGCACCCGGCTGAACCTCAGTATGTACTTGCGCAGGGTTTCACCTTCCTTCTGGGGGATGATATGCAAATCGCTTGCCTGGCAATGAGCTTGGTGGCCTCCAGTAAAGGTTCCAATGAACTCATGGCACCAGTCCGACCAAGAAGAAATGGAATCCACCGGCAAGTGCATCAGCCATGACATGACATTGGGTTTGAGCGCTAGTGGGAAGTAATTGGCAAGGAACTCGTCGTCGCAAGCTCCAGCAGCTTGCATTGCAGTGGCGTAAATGCTGAGGAACTCTAACGGGTGGGTCTTGCCATTGTACTTCTCGCCAACGTCTGGCTTGAACGTGCCATAGGAGGGCCACTGGAACTGCCGCAGCTCACGGGTAAAGGCCCGGCAACCCACCTCGTAGGGTAGGTCACCAGAGCCCCCCGGTGTTGGGTGGTCCATAGTGGGCCCCGCCCGCCTATTTGACTGGTGCCGCATGGCGCCAGTGTTCGATGGTGGTTCGAGCGTCTTCACGGGCTCGGTCCCGAAGAACTTGGCCCTGATCGTGGTGGGTCCGTGGGTCGGACGATGCTACGGAAACGTTATCACAAGCGCCGTCACGACGGACGGACACCCGCTGTGGCTGGCGTGGAGGAAGAGAGTGCACCGTGGCCGCAGTGCCCCCGGTCCTTCCACCACTGGCATGCAGCGGCTCAATGGAGCGCCGGCCAGAAGGCCCCGCCGGTTGGGGCTCATCTCTATTGGCAACGCTGATGAGGCTTCGGATGGTGGCTCTCCACTCATCGAGTTTCTCCACAGGAGGAGAAAAATCGAGGAGTAACTGCATGCGTGCCAAAGCTTCCACTGGCATGGGTGGTGGCGAAAGCTGCGTGGACTGTGATGCGCTCCGACTTCTAACCACGTTAGAAGGAGCTCTATATAGCCCGGCGGTTGTACGCCGTTTTCGCCAGCACTTCGGCATGCGTGCTGGCCTTCTACATCCCACGAATGATGCACATGACTCTTCCCACGACGGTGGCCAGTGTCGCCAGCAGGGCGACGCTGGTCATCACGCACAACCTGGGCAAAGTACGTCGGGGCCGCCGACGTAGGCGCCTCGGGAGTCGCTGTGCCGCCCGTGGGTGGCACGACGCCGCCGCTGGAGGGCCCCGCGCCGCCTGCGGGGGGCCTAGCTCCGTCTTTAGACTTGGTGGCGTGTGGCCCGTCGTCTTGCGCATGAACAACGCCGCTTGCCAGGCTTTGGCTGCTAGAGCGGTGTGGGTGTTTGTGAGCCGCGCCTCGGCTTCCGTACGCGACTGCCCCACCACTCGCACATACTGGTATGGGTCATTCGGCCCCCAATGAGCCGCTCGCCGTGATCGTCTTCTTCTTGGGATCCATGACAATGAAGAACTGCTAAACTAACTGCTAGACCAGATTCTCACAACTGCGCACCCCACCACTCGCCCGCACTAACTTTTGTATGTATAATGTGCTTTACACACACAACATGAACTATACTCACATTTATATTCGATTGCTAAAGCGATGCATTGTTTGCAGTTCAAAATACTAACTATGTGGATCAATTATGTCGAATAATAAGATAGACATGCTCAAATTTGATAGAATATAGATGTCTGGTGGATCAATGACTGTTCCTTACATGAATTGCAAATATCATCATCCCATCATAATATTTGGATACAATTTCTATTTTTATTCAATGTGTACATCAGTCTTTTATGTGTAGTTTCACTCTCCATCAGTGGTCTCTCACACATGCTCACACACTCTCTCCCGAGGTGTCTTTCTCGCACACATGCTCTCGATATGACCATCCCTCCCTCTCGTAACCATTTATGACTGTTTTCACTAACCTTTTTCACAAGCACTCTTCCTCTCACAAGCATACACACGCACAATCCCCATTGACCCTTTCTATATACATAGACCTCCCTACGTGTCTCAAGCATTGTCTCCGCCTCTCAAGCGTTGTCTCCGCCTCTCTTCCTAATTGACGAGTGTGATTCTAGCAGAGCATAATGTAAGATGCCCCTTAAAGTTAGGTTGGATAAATAGTAATATCAGAGATAAGGGTTTACCTTAGTCCGAGGACCTAGGGTTACAAATCCTAGCCGGCTTTGTCAGTGGACGCAGAGTCCTTCACAAATCTGCTATCTTTTTCTTGTACGACTAGTCCTCCATGGGTCTCCCTAAATGCGTCACGGGCTGACCATTGTGGTGCAGGACGGAACCAAACCAAGGGCCTCACCTCGGTCCACCGGACCTCACACGGTGGCACACCCTCTGCCCTCAAGTCTTGTTATCTTCTCACACCCACACATACCGACACAGACACGACACAAAATATTTTCTCCTCGTGCCTCTATCCCCTCCCCCCTTGCATATACACACTCAAGGGCATCTGTCGCCGTGACATCATATTCGTCTTTCTCTCTAGACCTCTCTCATTTTTTGTGCTATCTCTCCCATGCCCCTGTCATGCCCAATATGCGACTCTATCGTAAAGGAACTCGAAGGTCCCACCAAGGATAGCACCGCATATTGACATGCTTTGCAAGGTGGATATCATCACATCATACCATTACGTAATAGTTGGGGATACATACAAAGGAACACAATGCCACAAGAATACATCAAACATCATACATGAGAACAATATCCGACTACGGATGAAACACAAATAGAAACTCTAACGACATCCACCCTGCTAGCCCAGGATGCCGACCAGGAACCTATTCCCAAGATCGACGATGAAGAAGAACTCCAAAACAAGTAAACATCATTCTCGCGTCATGATCATCGCATTACATGTACCTACAACTATTGGTGTAGTAGTCTGTGAGCCACGGGGACTCAGCAATCCCATTATCATGGGTATCCAGACTAATGGGTAGTTGCTTGCTGCAACCTCACCACTTAATGGGTATGGAAAGGATAAGTGGTGAGGTTGCAGCAAGCAACTAAGAATTGTATGGTGGCTAACTTACGAATACAAGAGTAAGATGAGAAACTACGCAAACGGTCGCAAACCAATAATGATCAATAAGTGATCCTCAACTACTTACATTCAAACATAACCCCACCATGTTCTGTTCTCGACTCACACGAAAAGAGACTGTCATGGTTATGCACGTGGTTGGTGTATTTTAGTTGAGTTTACTTCAAGTCCTCTACAACCGGATATTAACAAATTCCCATCTACCACATAACCGCGGGCATGGCTCTCAAAAGTTTAAACCCTGTAGGGGTGTGTCAACTTATCCCATGATAAGCTCACGATCCGCAGAGACAATCCCCCATCACGGGACCCTCCGATTAGACTCTGAATCCTGGTGCACAAGACATTTAGACGATGGTAAAACAAGTCCAGCAAGACCTCCCGACATGCCACCCTGATAGTAGTCGTGCTTATCTCATCTCAGGCCACGACGGATGAGCTAAGCGTACGGGTACCAGATACCCCAAGTTTCCAAGAGGCGGTCCCGCATGGTGCTCTAGTTTGGAACCAACACCATCGGCACTTGTAACATCCACAATGCGGCTATATCACCCACGTGTCGGGGCACGACTTAGAGGCATAGCCGCATGGTACTTTTGTCGCAAGAGGGGTAATCTTCACACAATCCCATGTACTGAATAGAAAGGGATAAAGAGTTGTCTTACAATCGCCACTTCACACAAATACAAGGTAAACATACATCATCCAGAGTACAATCAAGGTCCGACTACGGAACCAAAATAAAAGAAGACAACCCCAAATGCTAGATCCCTGATCATCCCAACTGGGCTCCACTACTGATCACCAGGAAATGAAACAACAAAACGAACAAGATCTTTATCAAGCTCCCACTTGAGCTCGGTTGCGGCATCTGTACTGGTATCATCGGCACCTGCAAATGTTTGGAAGTATCTATGAGTCACGAGGACTCAACAATCTCACACCCATGAGATCAAGCCTATTTAAGATTATGGGTAGGAAAGGGTAGTGAGGTGGAGCTGCAGCAAGCACTAGCATATATGGTGGCTAACATATGCAAATAAGAGCGGGAAGAGAAGCAACGCAACAGTCAAGAAGCTAGAAGTGATCAAGAAGTGATCCTGAAACTACTTACGTTCAAGCATAACACAAGAACCGTGTTCACTTCCCGCACTCCGCCGAGAAGAGACCATCACGGCTACACACCCGGTTGATTCATTTTAATTCAGTTAGGTGTTAAGTTCTCTACAACCGGATATTAACAAATTCCCATCTGCCACATAACTGCCGGCACGGCTCTCGAAAGTTTATACCCTGTAGGGGTGTCCCAACTTAGCCCATCACAAGCTCTCATAGTCAACGAAGGATATTCCTTCTCCCGGAAACACCCGATCAGTCTTGGAATCCCGGTTACAAGACATTTCGACAATGGTAAAGCAAGACCAGCAAGACCGCCCAAATGTGCCGACAAATCCCGATAGGAGCTGCACATATCTCATTCTCAGGGCACACCAGATTGTCCAAGCTTCCGGTAGGCCAACCCTGAGTTTCCCTTGGGAGTCACGCTCCAGAGGGTCATCTTTATTTTAACCCCCTAGGCCAGTGCTCCTCTGAGTGTTGGTCCAACATGTCAGCTGCCGGTGGAAAGGCTTAGGTGGCAAATGTTAAAACCAAGGTTTGGCCTTGCTGGAGGAGTTTTATTCAAAGCAAACTGTCAAGGGGTTCCCATAACACCCAATCACGAAGGATCGCAAAATCAAGGAACATAACACCGGTATGACGGAAACTAGGTGTCACACCCTAGCTAGTTATGCATTAGAGTGTTGCATCATGTTTATTCTTTCACCAGAAACCTGAAATGGGGATGACAGAACCCCCAGCCCCCTCTGAAACCAACTAGGGCTACTAAAAATAATTTTCAATGAACCTGAAATGCCCTTCTAAAATGCCCATCATTTTTGTCTTGGTTCAGAACCTCTGCCAAAAGTGGTGCACATTTTTCTAGGCCAGCTTAGGGTTTTTGAATTAAATCATAAATATTTGAATTTGGGCATTTAAAATTATATAAAATATTTAAATGCTCAAATAACTCCAAACTAAAATGTTTCATGTTGGAAATAATCCAACTATGGACCAGGAGTAGTTTGGTGATTTTTGGAGTTGCCTAAGTATTTTATTTAATTTAGCAAAGTTGCAGAAGAATTAAAAAACAGAAAACAGAGGAAAATAGAAAAGGCTTACCTGGCGCCCAGCACCCGGCCCACCTGCCGGCCCAGCCCAGCACCGCGCCAGCGAGCTGCTTGCCGGCCAGGCAGGCAGGCAGGTGCTCGACGGCGAGCACCGCATGGGTGCCACGCACCTGCTCGCCGCCTCGCCGCCTCCCTCTCCCGGCTAACGCCGTGAACCGGCCTCCCTCTCTCCCCCGAACCCCCCAGACACCCCCTCTCCTCTCCAGCTCCTCCCCCTCGCACGCCCCAGCCATGGCCGACGCCATCGCCGCCACCCCCTCGCCGTAGCCACGCCCTCCGTCCACCCCACGCCGTGCCACCGTGTCCAGGAGCTTCGCCGCCGTCCACTTCATTGAGCTGGCCGAGCCCCGTGTGCTCGAGCGGCCCGAGACCACCGCACCGACCTCGCCCGAGCTCGCCGTCGCCGGAGATCCCCTTCAACACCGTCGCCGCCTCAGCTCGTCCCCGACCCCGCCGGTGGCCTCTACGGGAGCGCTGTGAGCCTAGCTACTCCTCCGACCCTCCCTCTCTCATTCCCGAGCCGTGTAGCCACCGCACGAGGATCACACGCCCGCACCGCCGCGGATCTCGTCGCCGACGTGCTTCCGGCCACCCTCCGGCCACAAGCTGGTGTCCATTTTACTCACCGAGTCCCGCAGCACCTAGCTAGCCACTCCCCGAGCCTCACCGACCCCTCTAGCGCCAAGTTCATCTTCGGCCGAACCCCGGTGGCCGCCAAGGTCGTCGCCGGCGCCAACTCCGGCCACCCCGACCCCAACGGACTCCACCAAGAGCTGCGGCTTGTCCTCAGCTCCACTCCGGTGGTCTCCGCGACCCATTTGGTGGCCGAAACGGCCAAAACCACTCCCGCCGCCGCGTCGGGCTCGCCGGCGGCTAAACGCCGGCGCCGCTGGCATTGACTTTGACCACGGGTGGGCCCTGGTTGACTCCCCTGAGTCAATGACAGGTGGGGCCCAGCCCTGTTAATTAAACAGGTTTAGTTTTAATTAAACTTTAATTAAAATAATCACCCTGACATGCGGGACCCACTGTCAGGTTTGACCCTGACGTGTTCCGTTGACCTGCTGACGTCACACTGACGTCAGGCTGACGCAATAATGATTTTCTGGAATTATTCTAATATAGGAAATTCCAGAATATAATTTAAACTTCAAAAATTCATAACTTTTATTCTGTAACTCCAAATCAGAAAAATTATATATGAAAAATGATCAGAAAAATCCAATCTATTCATCTGTACTATTTTCATGCATGATTAAACAAGTTAACCTGATGTTTAATGCAGAACAAGGAAAATCACTTTAAAAGGCCATGTTTGAGTTTGAAATTTGAATCTTTGATTCAAATTGGTTCAAACCCTTCTGGTTTTAGTTGCATTAGCCCAACACACTCATATTGCCATGTTTCATGCATGCATCATATTGTTGCACATTGTTTGGTGATGGTTGTGTATCGGTGTCCCTTGCGACAGGTTCTGTCCCCGAGGAGTACCGTGATTACCCTAACGAAGAACCGTATCAGTGCATCGAACCATCAGGCAAGCAACCAACCATTTGATCATATCGATACAATCCCATGTTCTCGCTCCTGCTCTCTTTTACTGCATTAAGACAACGCGTTTCAAACTGCTGTGTGCTACGGTAGTTGAACCCATTTCTTCTGCATGACCTGTCATTGCCACAGTAACTAGATGAAACCCACTAGCATGTGTAGGAGTTGATTGAGCCATATGTATGTGTTGTTCCTACCTTGCTATGCCTGCTATGCTTAGAGTCGTGTCAGGTCTGGTTCATCTGGGTGATGGGCTAGAGTGAAATCATTATGTCGGTAATGAGAGTGGTGTGGTGAACATGATTTGGTAAAGGTATCGATGAGAGGCCATGTAGGAGTACATGGTGGGTTGTTTCATTGAAGCCGACCCTAAGCACTGAGATTTGTATGTGTGATTTAAGATACAGCTACTACCATGCATTGGGCCCTGAAATATGACCCCGCTCGACTTCTTATTCACCCTAGCTCTCTGTCCAGGAGTTGCAAGTAGTTTCTGGTGTTTGTAGCCTACTGGAGGCCGTGGACAGCGCTGACCGTAGGGGTGGGCTGTGATGCGGTAGGTACGTGGCCGGGTGTACCGAATACCCGATAGGTATCTCGGGAACCCTGTTCACATCGTTCGGGGCCGTATGGGAAACCTCGGCCGGACTCCCTGCGGATGGAACCTAGATAGGCGATAAACCTGGACTAGAGGCTTAAGTGTTTAGGTAGGTCGTGGTCTACACCCACGTCGGTTTTCGCTTGAAGTCTGCCGAGCACATGTTGTGTGCAGACGCTAAGTGGTGGAAACATGTATGAAGAAGTACACCCCTGCAGGGTTATCATGATCTATTCGAATAGCCGCGTCCGCGGTAAAGGACTACTTGGTTGCCTATACAGTTCATAGACAAGTAAATGGAAACTACTAAAAGCCTCAAGATAAGTGTGAGTGCCGAGGATGGCTCTTCCGTACGAAGACGGAGGCGGATCCTCGGTAGTGTATTGAAGTGGTGAGTAGTGGACTCGTGTGCGCAAAACCATTTCAAGTTGGAGTCTCGTAGGTTAGCCTAGCCAAGAGTCAAAGCTGGCTTGCTGCAACAACTCCACCAACCCTTCTTGATAATATGCATGTATGTAGGATCTGATGTAAGTCTTGCTGGGTACCTTTGTACTCATGTTGCTATAATTTACATTTTTACAGAAGACGCTGCAACCCCTTCTGATGGGTTCTACGTAGACGTTGACATCGACGAGTAGGCTAAAGGCCCAGGTGGTGATCCTGAGCTTGTGAAGGACCACGTAGTATAGCTAGGCTTTCCAAGCCTCTTTTATTTTACTAGTTGTCTGTACTCAGACAAGTTACTTCCGCTGCTGGTTTGTATGACTGTATGACTTGAATGCTGGGTCGTGAGACCCGTACCTTTGTGTATGTTATGTATGGCTCTCTGAGCCTTAAATAAAGTACTTGTGTCATAGAGTCATGTTGTGATGCCTTGTTGTATTTGCACATATCGAGCATATTGTGTGTATGATTGAAATGCTTGGTATGTGTGGGATCTGACTATCTAGTTGTTTATCTTTGGTAGCCTCTCTTACCGGGAAATGTCTCCTAGTGTTACCGCTGAGCCATGGTAGCTTGCTACTGCTCTGGAACACTTAGGCTGGCCGGCATGTGTCCTTCTTCGTTCCGGTGTCTGTCCCTTCGGGGAAATGTCACGCATTGAGTACCGGAGTCCTGTTAGCCCGCTACAGCCCGGTTTATCGGAGTCCTGCTAGCCCAGTGCTACAGCCCGGACCCACTTGCTGATGACCGACACGTTCGAAGCTGGGTCATGGATGCCTGTCCCTGTAAGTCTGTGCCACTTTGGGTTTACGACTAGTCATGTCAGCCCGGGCTCCTTATCATATGGATGCTAGCGACACTATCATATACGTGAGCCAAAAGGTGCAAACAGTCCCGGGCAAAGGTAAGGCGACACCCGTGGGGATACCGTGCGTGAGGCCGCAAAGTGATATGAGGTGTTACCGGCTAGATCGATGTGACATCGAGTCGGGGTCCTGACACTAGGGCGGCAAGAGTGGAACAAAACACCAGGCATAAGGCCGAGCCTTCCACCCTTTACCAAGTATATAGGTGCATTAAAGTAAATAAGATATAATAATGATATCCCAACAATATCCATGTTCCAACATGGAACAAGCTTCATCTTCACCTACAACTAGCAATGCTATAAGAAGGGCTGAGCAAAAGTGGTAGCATAGCCAAACAATAGTTTGCTAGGAAGGTGGGTTAGAGGCTTGACATGGCAATATGGGAGGCATGATATAGCAAGTGGTAGGCAGCGCGACATAGCGATAGAACAAACAACTAGCAAGCAAAGATAGACATGATTTCGAGGGTATGGGCATCTTGCCTGCAAAGTACTCAGAGTTGTTGAAAGCTTGATCCTCGAAAGCGTACTCAACAGGTTCCTCATCATGTACTCGTCTCCCGGCTCTACCCAAAGCAAGAACACAAGCAGAGGACCAACAATCAATCACGGTGCAATGCACAAGCAGCATGATGCAATACATGGCATGATATGCAAGACATGATATGCAATGCATATGCATGCTCCAGAAGGAAAGAATGATCAAGGCATCAACTTGGCAAACCAAGTATGACGCTGGAAAGATGAGATGATTTCGGTTGAAATCGATATAAAGATCACCGGAAACGGATGCACGGTTTGAACTGGCAAGTGAAACAAGAATGGTGCAAAACTGTGATTAACAGCACGATGCCACTTAGAATGCAACAAGAAACTAAGCAACTGCACCCCAACATAGCAACAAAGCATATGGCAGTGATGTACAAGAGATGCTTGACAGAACATGAACACTAAGCTATAGCTAAATCACACAAGAGAAGGTCCAAACAAGCATGGAAAAGGTGCAAAAGATATCAGCTTCACAAACTTGGTGAAAATACTAACATGTCACAAACAACATCAGGAAGCAATGTTTAGAGCAAGCAAACAACATGCTAAAGGAACATATCATAGCAAAAAAAAAGGCATGGCATGATTCTACTAAAAGCATAGATCAAAATTCCCTTACTGATCATGAGCTAAAAAGTCATAGAAGATATGATGGCACCCATGTAAACATAAAAAGTTTTATTAACAGTTTCAGACTTAGCAGAAAAACTGAGCATGGCATAAACAGATTTATGAAGGCAACTTTGCGAGCTCAAACCACTCACCACAAAGCATTGCATGACAATATAAGCATACCAACAGCAAGATGACATGTTGATGAAGCTAACAATGGTAAGAGCAGGTTCATAGGATGCATGGATCACTAGCAACAAGCATGACAATATTGATTAACATGTTAACATTCTGCCAGGAACATTTTATAGCAAAAGTAGAGCAAGAACAAGACATGCTAGAGCACTCCATGATTGCAAACAGGGGCATGGATGGATAAAGCATAACCACATGTTCAAAACACCCTTACTAAAGTATCTCTAAACAAGCATGTATCTCACTGTAGCATCAAGTTTACATGGCATCAAAATAACAGCAGGAAAAGGCTTAGCAAAATCCTAAGTCCCTGAAAACAGCAACGTCACGAAGCCTAGTTTGCATGCTTGTGCTAGTCACCACATAGATCACAAAAATACAAGACAAGCACCTCTGCAAAGATGGCATGATGTAGTTCAAAATTCAAGTAGACCTCAAGCTCATATGATGCACATATCAAATGCAACAAAAATGACAAAACCTCATGATCTGATAAGTACCAGCTCCTAACGTTATATAGCACTCTTGCATCAATGAAAATGGCATCATAATGAACATGAACATGAATGGAAATTCTACTGGCATGAAGAGCTCAATGAGACGAACAATTTGATATATCGTATGCATGATTTGGAGTCACGGTCATGGAGGTATGATCATCTAAAGAATGCAACAAGAGATGATTTTCCGGCAAAAGACTTGGTGAAAATAGGTCCGAGCGTCAGATAGCTAAACAACGCTTGGGGCGGCAAATTAGGGCATCTCACCACATGGGCTTGGCCCAAAAGAGGAGGCGGTAGTGGGCCGACGATGCTAGGAGGAGGTGGCTCACGCTATTGGTCACTGGACCTCAGGCGGAGATGAGCCCTGGGAGGCCGGAGCTAGGCCGGCGATGCGGGGTCCACACGAGCACGGTACGGGAGGCATGAGCAGCTCCTTTGCTTGTCCTCGAGCGGGGACATGGCACGGTGGTGATGGGTCGATGAGGGCACGGGGACGGCTGGAGGAGGATGTCGGCGGCGGGGACGAGTTGCACACGGGTGATTCCGGTCGGAGCTACCAGATCCGACGGCGGAGGCGACGTGCTCCAGCGATGGCGGGGCGGCGCGCCTATGGGAGAGGAGTTCGGGTGAGATCCTGCCGGGGAGAGGAGAAGGGAGGCACGACGGGCGTGGTGAAGGAGCTTGCCAGCGGCGGGGAGCTCGATCGCCGGCTGATGCAAGGTGGAGCCGATGCGGCGCGGAAGGCGAAGTCGGGCGACGCGGTGACTCGGGCTTCGGCTGCGGAGATCCGGGCCCGGGAGGGTCAGATCTGGGCCCCGGCAGCCCGCACGAGGTGCGAGGCGTGGGGAGGACGCGTGGCACTACGGGATTGGGCGCGGGGGCGGCGGCGATAACGTGGCATCACGCTATTGGTCCGGGCGACGTGGAGGCTGGTAGTGGACATGCCCGGTGGAGCGCGGACGCGTCTGGGTGCGCGGTGGAGGAGTGGATCTAGGGTTTCATCCGCGAATTTGGAGGGGGAGGCATATATTTATAGGTAGAAGGAGATAGGGATGTCCAAATGAGGTGCGTTTTCGCACACACGATCGTGATCCGACGACGGAGGACATGGAGATGATTTAGATCAATTGGGCCGTTTTGGAGGGGTGTTGGGCTGCAACACACAAGAGACCTTTGCGGTTACCCGGTTAACCTTTGGAGCATGAAACGGCCTCCAAATGGAATGAAATTTGACAGACGGTCTATCGGTGGTGTACCAAGGCCATTTGGCATGTCTCTGTCCATTCTGAGAACGTTTAACACCCACTCACGAAAAGAGACAAGAGGGGTACGCCGGTGCATGTGGGCGTGTCGGATTGCGAAACGGACAACGGGGAAAATGCTCGGATGCATGAGATGAACAAGAATGCAAATGAGATGCACATGATGACATGATATGAAATGCATGACATGAACAAAATGCAAAATGAAAGACAAAACACAACCACGAAGGGAATATCATATCGCATCTCCGGAAAAGGCAAGAGTCGGAGATACAAATATGGAAAGTTGTATCCGGGGCATTACAACACTGGCCCCCGTGTATGTAGAAAAGAAACCTAGGGTTCATGATGCCCTATGCCAATTAATTATTTAGTTCAATATTATTATGGAAAATGTTAAAACCAATATTGGGTCTTGCTGGAAGAGTTTTATTCAAAGTGAACTGTCAAGAGGGGCCCATAAACCCTCGCCGTGTTAGGGACGAAAAAATCAAGGAACATAACAACGGTATGACGGAAACTAGGGCGACAAGAGTGGAACAAAAAACCAGGCAAAAGGCCGAGCCTTCCACCCTTTACCAAGTATATATGTGCATTAATTAAATAAGAGATATTGTGATATCCCATGGTATCCATGTCCCAACATGGAACAACCTACAACTACACCTGCAACTAGCAACGCTATAAGAGGGGCTGAGCAAAGCGGTAACATAGAAAAACAACAGTTTGCCTGGAAGGGTGAAAAGGTTAGAGGCTACCATGGCAATTTGGGAGGCTTGATAAACAAGTGGTAGGTAGCGCGACACAGTGATAGCATCGAGACAACTAGCATACCAAATATAGTAGTGATATCCAAGGTGACGGTCATCTTTCCTGAAATCCCGCTAGGAAGAAGAGCGAGTCCATGAAGAAGACGATCCCACGTAGTCGAAGAATCCTCACAATCACAATGAAATAGGAACTATCGCGAGGGAGTACAACCGAAAAGAAGCAAACAACATGGTAAACACACAACACATAAACAAGACATAATTCTCAACCAAGTATGATGCATGACAAGGCTACATGATGCTACTCATGGCAAGAGAGGATGCATACAAGAACAACACACTCAAGCAAGTTTAAATGAGGCCGAAAACAACATATAACAATTCCGGAAAGTCCCCATATGCAAATTTAGAAATTGGTCCAGCTCTTAATAACACATTATGTTGAAGTTGTAAAATAGCAAGTTAAAGTTCACCAAGATGATCTACATGGTTTTCTTGTCAAGTTACATATAAAGTTCCTTTAATTCAGAGCTACAGCCTAGAAGATATCAGCAAAACCAGCTAAACATGGCATTGATGAAAACACAAGCAAAACACAATCACAAACACTCCAAAACATAGATACAACATGGCATGATGAAACATCATGCAAAACCAAGCAAGTTTCATATAGAGCATGCTCCAAACGGAGCCACGGTTCAACCCATACACATGAAACAAGTTTAAAGGACAAGATGTCCAAAACAGCAACTAAGCACTTTGCAATCAAGGAAACAACATGTTACAAGTAACATGTGGACAGAAGCTTGATATGCACTCAAAGTACATATTACATGCTTCAAATAACATCAAGGTTCAGGTTCATAGGCATCAAGATTAATCCAACATGACCAAAGCAAAAGGCAACTTTATTACAAAGATTATGACAGTGAAAAACATGGCATACATGTGAGCAGGAATAACATGTTGACATGTTGGAGGCATGAAACAATGATGCTACAGTGCAAGAACATATCAAGCAAAAGCATGTCATTGAAGTACATGTTAAATATGGCAAAACATGGTTACTAAGTATCCCCATATAGCCCCTAGTTCAATGGCAATCATCAAGACAATTAAGCAAGTCATAACAGATTCTGAAACTTAGTGAAAAACAGAGCAAGGCCGAAAATAGGTTCATGACACATACTTTGAGACAACAAAAGTATATGCTACAAGAACATTTCAAGGCATCAAAGGGCAAGGCAAGCATGTACATGTAGAACACTACAAAACATGAACACTGAGATACTGCTAGAAATCAATAGAACATGCTCAAAACATCATGGTAAGATTACAAATTATAGCAGATTCACAGCTTGGTGGAATTTAGTGAACATGGCAGAAACAGTGACAAGTAGGCATGTTTGCGAGCTTGTACAACTCACCAAAAAACATTTCATGGCATGTGAACGTAACCAACAGAAAGAAGGCATATTTTGGAAACTACTCATCTCAAGAACATGGTCATATGATGTATAGTACACAAGCTATTCACATGGCAAAAATGAACTTACTGATAACAGGCTGAGAGAAACATTATTTAGCAATTTGAGAGCATGAGAAAGACAAGCTACAACATGCCATACTTTCAAAATAGGGAAGGATAGATAGAACATAACAAGATTTACTAAACATCCTTACTAATCATATCCAGATTACACATGGATTCACATGAAGCACAAGTTAACATGGCAACATAATGTAGCAGATTCAGAATTAGCAGAAATCGTCAAGTCACTGAAATCAGCAACAGCAAGTACCCTAATGTGCATGCTTGTGCTAGTCACCACAGGGTACATAAAAATATATGGATTGCACCACTTTAAAGATGGCATGAATATGGTCCTAAAACATGTTGGCATGATGCTCAAAAGATAAACACACAAAATGCTATGAAAACGACAAATCATTTAGTTATGACAACTTCCAGTAGATAACAACAATATGCACTTTGCAACGAAGATTAACATGGCAAGATGAACTCTAATATGAATGCAACCACCACCGTCACGTAGATCACAGAGATCATAACAAGTGCATATAAAGAACATCACCATAGGACACACACAGACAAAGTTATGAACAGTCAAAGTAGCAGTTTTCACAGCAAAAAGAGATCGAGCGCGATATAGTATTTAGCGCCTAGGGCAAAGGGTTTGCGGTGGTTCTCACATTGGGCCTGGCTCAGGTCGGCGGCGAGGTTGGGTTGGGCCCACCGGGTGGAGCGGGCCAGCCCCACGCGGAGGCAGGTCGTCCTCCTCCTCGATCCCTCTAGATCGAGGGAGGCAGGGTCGGTGGTGGGGCTTGGAGGCGGCGGGGCGGCGCGGACCAGGCGGGAGGTCGTCGGAGGGATCTGGACGGGGCGGATCCGACCAGGAAAGAGCTGCGGTGGCCGGATCTGGTGCCTCCCCAATGTGATCTGAAGAAGATGCGGCCAGCGTCGACGACCCAAGCCCGATTGGTTTCCGGATATCGAAAACGTACGACGAATAGACTGGCTATATTGCGGCTATAATTTTAATGGTTGGGCTATCAAACGGACTCCGAATGCGACGAAATTGGGCAGGCGGTCTACCTAGACTATAATAAGACCGCACGCCAACTTCCATCCCATTCCAAGAACATTTTTATCCTACTAAAAAAATGATATTTCAGAGGTGCCGCGTGCGAGTGTGAAAGGGCTCGGAATGGACAATGAAGAAAACTGGGAGATCCGGACGGATGCATGTTTTGAAAAACATGTAGATGAAATGCAAATGATGACATGGAAAAATGCAACATGCAAGCAAATGACATGGTAATGACGGCGAATAATTAGAAGACACTTGGCGTATCGGACTCGTGGCGTCACACCCCCCCCCCACCGCTGTCGCCTCTCTATCCATGCCTCTCTCGTATACGTAATACACACACATACCTCTCTAGGCCCTGCCAAATAAATCAACTACACATTCACACATGCTACATCATGTACCCCATTGATTTAAAAAGCCCTCTCTTCACATTTATTTCGCATACAACATTCCATTCGAATAAAATCACACAATGTGTGGCAAAAAATATTTTAGATGTTCTACATATATACAACATTACAAAGTTATATGGAGGAGTATGAACGTTAATTTGCATTGCATGGTGCCCAAAATGATCTTTATTCTGCACTGTGAATTTTTATATTTTTATACTATATATAAAGTTAGTCATAATAAAGAGAAATGAAGAGCATCTCTCTCTCTATCGCATACACCCCCTCTATGCCCCTTTCATGTACGCACACAAACTATCTCCATGTCCTCTAAAAGTACGCCCCCGGCACATTCACGATATATACAGTGACGATCATTGTTTTTTAAGCGAAAGCACGATCATACATTAGACTTCAAAATCCACTCATTACGGTCACCATTTATGTTTTGTGGTTATTATGCAGTCACGGGCTCACTGTACAGCTCTGCATTCTCTCAAGACATGACTAGTTGACTAGTTACACGCTCCACGTGGCACCTTTAGTGTTGCATCACATTATCTCACTACCATTGGGCCCACCCGTCGGCGTGTATAAGAATGAAAACAAACGCTACAAAATATTGGACGGTGGTTCGAATTCATGACCGCGGGCACATCGGACAAGGTGGCCTTGTATTGGTATGCTGAGCCATCTGTTTTCACACAGAGGTACTGGTGTGGTGATTATACACACACGCACACATGCACATGAACTACATGCACGCAACACTCACATGAACACACGCAACCACGCGCGCACGCAACACTCACACGTACACACATAACCACAAACCCATGCAACACTCACGCGCACACACGCACACATGCATGCACACACCACACTACCAACACACACTCTCATGCTCAAGTGATCAATCTACACGTGCATGCGCGCACATCAGGCCCTGACAGACACATACACAACCAGGTGGTTCCCGCACATGGGTTGGAGCCTTGTCGCGCCTGAGTAAATTTGTGCTTATCTGAACTTTTTCCTACGCGAACTAATAGGTGGGACCCACAAGGAATGTGGTTAATTTAACTAGTCAACATAGTGCCACGCAGAATATTTGGCCGGTCAACAGAGTGCAATCCGATGCTGAACGGTGAGCAAGTGATCGTATAATCACTACAAAACGTATATAGTGACCATAATGAGCGTATTCTTAAGTCTGGTGACCGTATTACGCTTTTCGCTTGAAATACAATGACCGCCCGTGTATTTATCTCTTCTATCGCTCTCTCTATGGAGCTAAGTAGGACAACATGCCAGTGCCTAAATTGGTGCATGCCACCCCATTATTGTTGTACTGGTTTCGTAAGAGGAAACAAGCATTCATGTCTATTGTACAAACTATAGATATGAGTTAAAATGCTATGAAGAGGAATACAAATATTTGAATCCACTTTATGCCCAATTTCTCTCTATAGGCCCTCCAAGAGTACATCTCTACACGTTCTCGCATGTTACATGTAACAGCTATGCAATACATGACTACTAATACACTCTAAAACAGTAAATCATATGTGTTTTTAGTTTAACTAGATCTCATATTGTTACTTAATTATTCAGTTTGCACACATTAGAATTGCCACTGAAATGTATGGCTAGTTTCATCTACCGTGTGGGAAAAATCCCGCCATTCCCTGTTTAATCGGGTTTGTATCGATGGATTGTGCGAAACAGCAAAACTATACTAGTACTACAGTACAAGTAACAGCTCACTGGGCCCCCGTGTCGTGTACTCCTCCGTCATAAGAGTGGAGCACTCGCTTTCATAAATGTTCTAGTCCCTTTCTGTCAGGACCCCGACTCGATGTCACATCGATCTAGCCGGTAACACATCATATCACTTTGCGGCCTCACGCACGGTATCCCCACGGGTGTCGCCTTACCTTTGCCCGGGACCGTTTGCGCCTTTTGGCTCACGTATATGATAGTGTCGCTAGCATCCATATGATAAGAGCCCGGGCTGACATGACTAGTCATAGACCCAAAGTGGCACAGACTTACAGGGACAGGCATCCATGACCCAGCTTCGAACGTGTCGGTCATCAGCAAGTGGGTCCGGGCTGTAGCACTGGGCTAGCAGGACTCCGGTAAACCGGGCTGTAGCAGGCTAACAGGACTCCGGTACTCAATGCGTGACATTTCCCCGAAGGGACAGACACCGGAACGAAGAAGGACACATGCCGGCCAGCCTAAGTGTTCCAGAGCAGTAGCAGGCTACCATGGCTCAGCGGTAACACTAGGAGACATTTCCCGGTAAGAGAGGCTACTAAAGATAACAACTAGGTAGTCAGATCCCACACATACCAAGCATTTCAATCATACACACAATATGCTCGATATGTGCAAATACAACGAAGCATCACAACATGACTCTACGACACAAGTACTTTATTTAAGGCTCAGGGAGCCATACATAACATACACAAAGATACGGGTCTCACGACCCAGCATTCAAGTCATACAGTCATACAAACCAACAGCGGAAGTAACTTGTATGAGTACAGACAACTAGTAAGATAAAAGAGGCTTGGAAAGCCTAGCTATACTACGTGGTCCTTCACAAGCTTAGGGTCACCACCTGGGCCTTTAGCCTACTCGTTGATGTCAACGTCTACATAGAACCCATCAGAAGGGGTTGCAGCGCCTTCTGTAAAAATGTAAATTATAGCAACATGAGTACAAAGGTACTCAGCAAGACTTACATCAGATCCTACATACATGCATATTATCAAGAAGGGTTGGTGGAGTTATTGCAGCAAGCCAGCTTTGACTCTTGGCTAGACTATCCTACGATACTTCAACTTGAAATGGTTTTGCGCACACGAGTCCACTACTCACCACTTCAATACACTACCGAGGATCCGCCTCCGTCTTCCTACGGAAGAGCCATCCTCGGCACTCACACTTATCTTGAGGCTTTTAGTAGTTTCCATTTACTTGTCTATGAACTGTATAGGCAACCAAGGAGTCCTTTACCGCGGATGCGGCTATTCGAATAGATCACGATAACCCTGCAGGGGTGTACTTCTTCATACATGTTTCCACCACTTAGCGTCTGCACACGACATGTGCTCGGCAGACTTCAAGCGAAAGCCGACGTGGGTGTAGACCACGACCTACCTAAACACTTAAGCCTCTACTCCAGGTTTATCGCCTATCCAGGTTCCATCCGCAGGGAGTCCGGCCGAGGTTTCCCATACGGCCCCGAACGATGTGAACAGGGTTCCCGAGATACCTAACGGGTATTCGGTACACCCGGCCACGTACCTACCGCATCACAGCCCACCCCTACGGTCAGCGCTGTCCACGGCCTCCAGTAGGCTACAAACACCAGAAACTACTTGCAACTCCTGGACAGAGAGCTAGGGTGAATAAGAAGTCGAGCGGGGTCATATTTCAGGGCCCAATGCATGGTAGTAACTGTATCTTAAATCACGCATACAGATCTCAGTGCTTAAGGTCGGCTTCAATGAAACAACCCACCATGTACTCCTACATGGCCTCTCATCGATACCTTTACCAAATCGTGTTCACCACACCACTCTCATTACCGACATAATCATTTCACTCTAGCCCATCACCCAGATGAACCAGACCTGACCCGACTCTAAGCATAGCAGGCATAGCAAGGTAGGAACAACACATACATATGGCTCAATCAACTCCTACACATGCTAGTGGGTTTCATCTAGTTACTGTGGCAATGACAGGTCATGCAGAGGAAATGGGTTCAACTACCGTAGCACACAGCAGTTTGAAACGCGTTGTCTTAATGCAGTAAAAGAGAGCAGGAGCGAGAACATGGGATTGTATCGATATGATCAAATGGTTGGTTGCTTGCCTGATGGTTCGATGCACTGATACGGTTCTTCGTTAGGGAAATCACGGTACTCCTCGGAGGCAGAACCTGTCGCAAAGGACACCGATACTCAACCATCACCAAACAATGTGCAACAATATGATGCATGCATGAAACATGGCCATATGAGTGTGTTGGGCTAATGCAACTAAAACCAGAAGGGTTTGAACCAATTTGAATCAAAGATTCAAATTTCAAACTCAAACATGGCCTTTTAAAGTGCTTTTCCTTATTCTGCTTTAAACATCAATTTAACTTGTTTGATCATGCATGAAAATAGTACAGATGGATAGATTGGATTTTTCTGATCATTTTTCATATATAATTTGTCTGATTTGGAGTTACAGAATAAAAGTTATGAATTTTTGAAGTTTAAATTATATTCTGGAATTTCCTGATTTAATTTAAATCCAGAAATATATATATTGCGCCAGCATGACGTCAGCATGACGTCAGCGGTCAATTGTGGCTGGCTGGGGTCAAACCTGACGTGTGGGGTCCACACGTCAGTGACAGGGGGGTTTAACAGAGGTTAGTTTAATTCTAATTAAGAATTAGTGGTGCTGGGGCCCACTGGTCAGTGTCAGGGGGGTTAATTAACAGTGGTTGATTAAGTTTAAACTAATCCTAACCCGAATTAGCAGGGACGGGCCCCACTTGTCACTGAGCCAGGGGAGGTCAAACCCCCTGGTCAACCGGGGCTAATACGCCGGCGTTTAGCCGCCGGTGGCAGCAAACGCGGCGGAGGGCGCGGGATTTCCACTCCGGCGTCCAATCGAGCAGCGGAAGGCACGCGCGGGAAGCTGGGGCTCGCGCGCACCCACTGGTGCCCTCCGTTTCGCCGGAGATGGCCTAGATCGACGGCGGCGACCACTTGGGCGGCGGCCGGAGTTCGGGCGCGAGGGGGATCGGGCTGCGGGGCACGGGGAGGCCACCTGAGGGGCTCGGCGGCACCCTTGCGGCACTGGGAGCGCGATGGGATGCTCGGTTTGGGCGGAGGCGGGCCGAGACGGCGACGGCGACATGGACGGCGGCGAGAGGCTTCGGCCGTGGTGGGGAGGAGGGCTACGGTGAGGGAACGAGGGGGAGAAGAGAGGGGAAACGGAGAGGGGCTCACAGCGAGACCAGCGAGCGCGAGGGCGAGGTCGGGGATGCCCGGTAGCTCCTGAATCGACGGCGAGTACCCACGGCGGCCGGAGGCGAGGATGGCGACGGGGATGGCTCCACGGGGTGCTCCGTCTTGCGTGGCTCGACGAGGAGGTAGAGGGGGTCGCGCCGGAGCTGGGGAGCGTGTCGGGGAGGCGAGGGGAGGCCGGTGACGGCTGCTATGGCGAACGGCGGCGATGGGTGCGTCGGGTGAGAGAGAGAGAGAGAGCAGGGGGAGAAGCACGGGAGAGAGGGGGGATAAGGCCAGGGGATCGGGGCGGCACCGAGAAGAACCGCTGCGGCGTCGCGCTGGCGGGGTAGGCAGGCAGGCGAGCTGGTGGCGTGGCGCTCCACCCGTTCGCGCGCGCCGGCCACACGCCTGGCCGACTGGCGCCGGGAGGACGACGGCGGTGGTGGGCTGGGCTGGCTTGCTGGGCCAGAGGCGCCAGGTAAGAAGCCCAGGTAAGGTTTCCCTCTTTTATCTCTGTTTTCTAATTTCTGTCATTTGTTTTGATTTAAAAAAATATTAAATCATTTTATTACCTTATGCCAATATTTGCAGGAGCTAGATATATTATTCCAGAGCTCCCCAACAGGTGGCATAATTTTTGGACATATATTAATATATATAACTAATATATTTCCAATGCAAATATTTATGCATTAATTCCAAATGCCCAAAATAAATACCTATGAGCTCTTAAAAATATTGATTTGATTTTTATCTCTGTCCAATATTTTCAGAGAGCAACATGAGCATTTTCTTGGACCCTTTTGGAGAAATTTTTATTTGGGTCATTTTCAAAAATGATTCTGACGGTTTCACAAATCCCCATTTCAAAATTAAATGGAATTTTAAACATGATGCACACACTCTGATGCATGACTAGCTAGGGTGTGACAACTCACCCCCACTCAAAAGAATCTCGTCCCGAGATTTGGGTTCCTCCGGGAAGAAGGCGGGATACTCGAGTCGAAGACGATCCTCCCTTTCCCAAGTTGCTTCATCCTCAGAATGGTGCGACCATTGTACTTTGAGAAACTTGATATTATGACGTCGGGTGGTACGCTCGGCTTGATCGAGGATACGAATGGGGTACTCTCGATATGTAAGATTATCTTGGAGATCAAGCGTTTCGTGGTCCACTCCACGGATAGGATCCGCGAAGCAACGCCTGAGTTGAGAAACGTGGAAGACATCGTGGACTCTGGAGAGGTGCGGAGGTAGTTCCAACTGGTAGGCAACTTCTCCTCGTTTGGCGAGAATGCGGAAAGGTCCAATGTAACGAGGAGCCAATTTGCCTTTGATACCGAAACGATGGGTTCCCTTCAGAGGGGTGACCCGAAGATAAGCCTTCTCGTCAACCTCAAAAGTCATAGCCTTATGTTTTCGGTCATATTGACTCTTTTGACGAGATTGGGCTGTTTTCAACTTTTCACGAACGATGCGAACTTGTTCTTCTGCTTCCTGAATCATATCCGGGCCAAAGAATTGTCTTTCCCCGGTTTCTGACCAGTTAAGGGGTGTTCGACACCGTCGTCCATAGAGAACTTCAAAAGGGGCTTTACCCAAGCTAGATTGATAGCTGTTGTTGTAAGCGAATTCGGCAAATGGAAGGCACTTCTCCCAGTCCATTCCCAATGAGATAACAGAGGCTCGAAGCATGTCTTCTAGAATCTGGTTGACGCGTTCCACTTGACCACTCGACTGAGGGTGGAAAGCGGTGCTAAAGGAGATACGGGTTCCCATAGCATTTTGGAAACTTTCCCAAAATCGAGAGGTGAAAAGACTTCCTCGATCCGAGTTAATTTCCAAAGGAACACCATGGAGGGACACTATACGGGAGATGTATAAGTCTGCCAGCTGACTAGCGGTTATACTCTCACGAACAGGTAGGAAATGGGCTACTTTGGAAAGACGATCGACAACGACGAAGATAGCATTATTCCCTCTCTTGGTCCTGGGAAAACCGGTAATGAAATCCATACCAATTTTATCCCATTTCCATTCAGGAATAGCTAAGGGTTGAAGGGTGCCAGTAGGCCGTTGATGCTCTGCTTTTACACGGCGACAGACGTCGCAATTAGCAATATACTGAGCAATTTCTCTCTTCATCCTAGTCCACCAGAACCTCTGGCGTAGGTCCTGATACATCTTAGTACTACCGGGATGAATGGTGAGAGGAGATTCATGAGCCTCCTTAAGGATCAACTGCCGTAGATGCTGGTTCTTGGGAACCACTAGACGGTTCTCAAAGTACACAACACCATGATCATTTGTGGACAAACAACTAGCACCTCCGCTAGCAATGTTCTCTTTGATTTTAGATATTCCCTTATCTCGCTTTTGGGCAGCGATGATTTGATCTGTAAGAGTAGGTTTTGCTACCAAGGTGGAAAGAAAACCTTGAGGAACAATGTGAAGGTTAAGCTTCCGGAATTCCTCATGGAGAAGCGGTTGACTTTGTTGTAACATCAGGTTGTTACAATAAGAATTACGACTTAGCGCATCAGCCATGACGTTGGCTTTCCCTGGGGTGTAGGTTATTCCTAAGTCGAAGTCTGTGATCAACTCAACCCAACGTCTTTGCCTGAGATTCAGTTCCGGTTGGGTGAAAATGTACTTCAGACTTTGGTGATCAGTGAATATTTCGCAACGGTTACCGAGGAGGTAATGTCGCCAGGTCTTGAGTGCATAGACTACGGCTGCTAGCTCTAGATCATGAGTAGGATAATTCTCCTCATGTGGGTGCAATTGCCGTGAAGCGTAGGCAATTACGTGTCGATCTTGCATGAGAATGCAACCTAGTCCTTGTCGCGAGGCGTCGCAGTAGATAACAAAGTCCTTTGAGAAGTCTGGCGGTACCAGTACGGGAGCAGAGGTCAGGCGTCTTTTCAGTTCCTGAAAGCTGTGCTCACATTGTGGAGTCCATTCGAACTTCTTATCTTTCTTGAGGAGTTCGGTTAGAGGTTTAGCAACCTTGGAGAAATTCTCGACAAAGCGACGACAATAGCTCGCTAAGCCCAGAAAACTCCGAACTTGCTTGACCGATTCGGGTGGAGTCCAATTAAGGATGGCTTGAACTCGCTCAGGGTTAACAGCAATACCTTTACCAGATATCACATGACCCAGATAGGTCACTTCTGACAACCAGAATTCACATTTAGAGAATTTGGCATAAAGGCGATGCTCTCGAAGTTTCTCCAACACTAGCCTTAGATGTTCGGCATGTTCTTCCTCGTTCTTGGAGTAGATGAGTATATCATCGAGGTAAACCACGACGAATTTATCCAAATACTCCATGAAGATTGAGTTCATTAACCGAGAAAAGGTGGCTGGAGCGTTGGTTAAACTGAAGGACATGACGGTGTACTCGTATTGGCCATAACGAGTAACAAAGGCCGTTTTAGGAATGTCCCCGTTTCTGATTTTGATTTGATGGTAGCCCAACCTCAAATCCATCTTGGAGAAGACTGAGGATCCAGCGAGCTGATCATACAGGTCGTTGATCCTGGGAAGCGGATATTTGTTCTTGATTGTGACCAAATTGACAGGTCGGTAATCTACAACCATCCGGTCCATACCATCCTTCTTCTTGACGAATAGGACGGGGCAAGCCCACGGAGATGAACTAGGGCGGATGAAACCCTTTTTCAAGGACTCATCGAGTTGTTTCTTAAGCTCGGTTAGTTCTAGTGGTGCCATCTTATAAGGTCTTCTAGCAATCGGAACGGTTCCTGGGATGAGGTCTATTACGAACTCAACATCCCTGTCAGGTGGAACACCTGGCAATTCCTCTAGGAAGACATCCGGGAAGTCACGGACTACCGGAACGTCCTCAAGGTCTGGCAAAGGGCTGGCGTTAAGAGAATATAATTGTCGCTTGGCTATACGGGTCAAGACATTGACTATCTTCCCCGAAGGATGGGTGAGTTGAACAGTCCTAGAGAAGCAATCGATTTGGGCATGATGAGCCGACATCCAGTCCATACCCACAATGATATTAATATCTGAAGATTTAAGGGCTATCAACGATGCAAGAAAAACAAGTCTGTCGACTTGGATTTCATTTCCATAACTTACCCTAGAGGTCTGCCATCTAGACCCGGGAGTAGAAATTTCCATAGTGGATGGCATGTCACAGAATGCAGTGTTATGCAAACGAGCATAGTTCTCGGATATAAATGAATGAGAGGCTCCTGTATCGAAAAGAACAGATGCCGGGTGGCAATTAACAAGAAGCGTACCGAGAACGACGTTGGGATCTTCTTGAGCTTCTTCGGCAGAGATACAGTTGACATGGCCACGTGAGGCGGTGGCCGGCTTGGCGTGGAATACTTTTCCTGTCGGCTTGCCACGGCCAACAGCTTTAGCAGATTGGTTGGGGTTGGTCTGGGGACACTCACGCATATAGTGGCCAGATTCCCCACACTTGAAACAGGTCACGGAGCTGGCACGTGGAGGAGCATTGTTGGTTGGACCCCCATAGGGCTTGGCCGGTGCAGACTGTTGAACAGGGCGAGGCGCCTGGAAATAAGGCCTCGGTGTGAACCTGGGTGGCAGGGCGGTGTTGGGTACCCACACGCGGCGCTTCTGAGGACCAGCACCGGATGAGGAACCCATGTCACGGCCATGCTTGCGTGTTGCGTCATAGTCAGTCTGACCAGTTTCAGCACTGATGGCTTTGTTGACAAGTTTCTGGAAAGATGTGCACTCATGCAGACGGAGGTCACGGCGAAGCTCAGGACTAAGTCCCTTACGGAACCTTGCTTGCTTCTTGGCATCAGTAGACACTTCCTCGGTTGCATATCGTGCGAGGTTACCAAACTCCCTGCTGTAAGCATCCACAGAGAGTCGGCCTTGGGTGAAATTGCAAAATTCCTCACGTTTACGGTCCATGAGACCCTCCGGAATGTGATGTTCACGGAAAGCCTCGCTGAATTCAGCCCAAGTAGTGACATGGCCCGCTGGGCGCATAGCTCCATAATTCTCCCACCATAGACTGGAGGGGCCTTCAAGATGATATGCAGCAAAGGTGACCTTGTCAGCCTCCGCTACCAGCGCGGAACGCAGTTTGTGAGAGATACTGCGAAGCCAGTCATCAGCGTCGAGAGGCTCGACGGAGTGGTGGAACGTGGGTGGATGTAATTTGATAAAATCACTGAGTGACACCACGTTAGTCCTCTGATGGTGTGCTGTGTTCTGTTCAATACGCTCCAACAAACGGTTGGTCTCCCGCTTGATTCTCTCAGCTTCCATCATAACCTCGGCTAGGGAAGGAGGATGAGGCAGATTTGCATCCCTGACTTCACTGCCTTCGGCCTGCTCTTGAGGAGCAGGGTTAGTGCGCGTGTTGACCATCCTAGGTAAACAAGACAAAGATTTAGTCAGGATGATAAAATTCCGACATAGGATATAAAATGTAAGGAATAACTCGAAATGCAAGATGATCATCCGTATGACATGGTAAATACAGAAACTGCTTCTTTATTCCATCGTCATACACACCATACAGGGTTTAGTACAAGACCAAACAAAGTACTATTACGGTGAAAAGAGGATTACATCTCATCGGAGGCATCCCAAGCTCCTATACATTATTTTTCTACACCTCCGGAAAGAGTACAAACTAGGTCATATCCCACGAGTCACGCGGGACGATAGACGACACAGCTAACACGAACTAGTGATACTACCCCTAACTCAGACCGATCCATAGTAGTCCTCGTAGAAGTCACCTCCATAGCCTGGAAGCTCAACATGATCATCCGGAAACAGACGATCTCGCGGAGCTTGTGGACCATAGGGGCTAGGATGAGGTCTTGGACCAACAGACGGTGGCCTGCGGGGACCGCGAGGTGGGGTGATGCCTCCTACATCACGCCAACCCATCACGTCTGGCAGAGCAGATCTCACAGGATAGAGATCGCGCATATCCGAATATCCAGCTTGCACCGCCGGTGCGAACCGAGTCAAAGTGGCCCAGTGGTCAGCACGGGTATTGAAGAGCTCTAACCTCAAGGCCCGATTTTCACGGTCCTTATCCTCGAGCATCTCAGCAGTGGTGCGAGTCCGTGAATCCTCCTGGGTGGGGTCAGCATAGATAGCCTGGAGATACCCTTGTGCTCCTGGAAGTGATCCTGGCATATACCGGAAATCAGAGTCCCGAAATAGTCCAGATCTGACTCGCATGATGGTCATCATAGAGTAGGCGGCGTCCTGCACAGCCATCTCAATAGTAACCCCGAGTCCATAGGAGCAGTGAAGGGGCTCGGTGGACCCAGGATAAGATGGAAATATCCTGACAGTGCAGAGATACTGGCTTTGATTAAAGTCTCGGAATTGCTCTTCGACCGTGTACTCAGGATACCATCGGTATCCAGCCTCAGTCATTACCCTGACCAACATGGCAGTATGGCCGGGTACATCTAGGCATCGAGTCAGGCGAACCACTTGATTGAGGTCGCGAGTGGACATCTGAAAGCACAATCATAATGCAAAGGCATTAGAATTTCTAGCAAAATTTCGGCAGCATAACAGCTGTAAATGCTCAAGAAGGATTTTGAGACATTTGACAAGAATTTCATACACACTCAACATCATCATATCAAGTTTTGAGTCCATCCTAGCAACATAATATGATAGTAGAATTGAACTAGGCTTGTATCCATCAAACTTATAAGGTACTACTGATTAGTAACACGTGATCCTGATAGAGAGAATAGATCCTAATTCCTTAACCCCCGGTGGAAGAATGGACTGACTCAGATCAGGATGTCATTAGATAAAGGAGTAAAAGAGCCTTACGTTCCAACCCACAAACAATTCCCCTACATATAACTAAAGAATTTCTAGACTCAACATCGACCAGTTTGGCTTGGAGAACCTACAGGCAGTCCGGCTCTGATGCCAACGCTGTCAGGACCCCGACTCGATGTCACATCGATCTAGCCGGTAACACATCATATCACTTTGCGGCCTCACGCACGGTATCCCCACGGGTGTCGCCTTACCTTTTCCCGGGACCGTTTGCGCCTTTTGGCTCACGTATATGATAGTGTCGCTAGCATCCATATGATAAGAGCCCGGGCTGACATGACTAGTCGTAGACCCAAAGTGGCACAGACTTACAGGGACAGGCATCCATGACCCAGCTTCGAACGTGTCGGTCATCAGCAAGTGGGTCCGGGCTGTAGCACTGGGCTAGCAGGACTCCGGTAAACCGGGCTGTAGCGGGCTAACAGGACTCCGGTACTCAATGCGTGACATTTCCCCGAAGGGACAGACACCGGAACGAAGAAGGACACATGCCGGCCAGCCTAAGTGTTCCCGAGCAGTAGCAGGCTACCATGGCTCAGCGGTAACACTAGGAGACATTTCCCGGTAAGAGAGGCTACTAAAGATAACAACTAGGTAGTCAGATCCAACACATACCAAGCATTTCAATCATACACACAATATGCTCGATATGTGCAAATACAACGAAGCATCACAACATGACTCTACGACACAAGTACTTTATTTAAGGCTCAGGGAGCCATACATAACATACACAAAGATACGGGTCTCACGACCCAGCATTCAAGTCATACAGTCATACAAACCAACAGCGGAAGTAACTTGTCTGAGTACAGACAACTAGTAAGATAAAAGAGGCTTGGAAAGCCTAGCTATACTACGTGGTCCTTCACAAGCTCAGGGTCACCACCTGGGCCTTTAGCCTACTCGTTGATGTCAACGTCTACATAGAACCCATCAGAAGGGGTTGCAGCGCCTTCTGTAAAAATGTAAATTATAGCAACATGAGTACAAAGGTACTCAGCAAGACTTACATCAGATCCTACATACATGCATATTATCAAGAAGGGTTGGTGGAGTTATTGCAGCAAGCCAGCTTTGACTCTTGGCTAGACTATCCTACGATACTTCAACTTGAAATGGTTTTGCGCACACGAGTCCACTACTCACCACTTCAATACACTACCGAGGATCCGCCTCCGTCTTCCTACGGAAGAGCCATCCTCGGCACTCACACTTATCTTGAGGCTTTTAGTAGTTTCCATTTACTTGTCTATGAACTGTATAGGCAACCAAGTAGTCCTTTACCGCGGACGCGGCTATTCGAATAGATCATGATAACCCTGCAGGGGTGTACTTCTTCATACATGTTTCCACCACTTAGCGTCTGCACACGACATGTGCTCGGCAGACTTCAAGCGAAAGCCGACGTGGGTGTAGACCACGACCTACCTAAACACTTAAGCCTCTAGTCCAGGTTTATCGCCTATCCAGGTTCCATCCGCAGGGAGTCCGGCCGAGGTTTCCCATACGGCCCCCAATGATGTGAACAGGGTTCCCGAGATACCTAACGGGTATTCGGTACACCCGGCCACGTACCTACCGCATCACAGCCCACCCCTACGGTCAGCGCTGTCCACGGCCTCCAGTAGGCTACAAACACCAGAAACTACTTGCAACTCCTGGACAGAGAGCTAGGGTGAATAAGAAGTCGAGCGGGGTCATATTTCAGGGCCCAATGCATGGTAGTAACTGTATCTTAAATCACGCATACAGATCTCAGTGCTTAAGGTCGGCTTCAATGAAACAACCCACCATGTACTCCTACATGGCCTCTCATCGATACCTTTACCAAATCGTGTTCACCACACCACTCTCATTACCGACATAATCATTTCACTCTAGCCCATCACCCAGATGAACCAGACCTGACCCGACTCTAAGCATAGCAGGCATAGCAAGGTAGGAACAACACATACATATGGCTCAATCAACTCCTACACATGCTAGTGGGTTTCATCTAGTTACTGTGGCAATGACAGGTCATGCAGAGGAAATGGGTTCAACTACCGTAGCACACAGCAGTTTGAAACGCGTTGTCTTAATGCAGTAAAAGAGAGCAGGAGCGAGAACATGGGATTGTATCGATATGATCAAATGGTTGGTTGCTTGCCTGATGGTTCGATGCACTGATACGGTTCTTCGTTAGGGAAATCACGGTACTCCTCGGAGGCAGAACCTGTCGCAAAGGACACCGATACTCAACCATCACCAAACAATGTGCAACAATATGATGCATGCATGAAACATGGCCATATGAGTGTGTTGGGCTAATGCAACTAAAACCAGAAGGGTTTGAACCAATTTGAATCAAAGATTCAAATTTCAAACTCAAACATGGCCTTTTAAAGTGCTTTTCCATATTCTGCTTTAAACATCAATTTAACTTGTTTGATCATGCATGAAAATAGTACAGATGGATAGATTGGATTTTTCTGATCATTTTTCATATATAATTTGTCTGATTTGGAGTTACAGAATAAAAGTTATGAATTTTTGAAGTTTAAATTATATTCTGGAATTTCCTGATTTAATTTAAATCCAGAAATATATATATTGCGCCAGCATGACGTCAGCATGACGTTAGCGGTCAACTGTGGCTGGCTGGGGTCAAACCTGACGTGTGGGGTCCACACGTCAGTGACAGGGGGGTTTAACAGAGGTTAGTTTAATTCTAATTAAGAATTAGTGGCGCTGGGGCCCACTGGTCAGTGTCAGGGGGGTTAATTAACAGTGGTTGATTAAGTTTAAACTAATCCTAACCCGAATTAGCAGGGACGGGCCCCACTTGTCACTGAGCCAGGGGAGGTCAAACCCCCTGGTCAACCGGGGCTAATACGCCGGCGTTTAGCCGCCGGCGGCAGCAAACGCGGCGGAGGGCGCGAGATTTCCACTCCGGCGTCCAATCGAGCAGCGGAAGGCACGCGCGGGAAGCTGGGGCTCGCGCGCACCCACTGGTGCCCTCCGTTTCGCCGGAGATGGCCTAGATCGACGGCGGCGACCACTTGGGCGGCAGCCGGAGTTCGGGCGCGAGGGGGATCGGGCTGCGGGGCACGGGGAGGCCACCTGAGGGGCTCGGCGGCACCATTGCGGCACTGGGAGCGCGATGGGATGCTCGGTTTGGGCGTAGGCGGGCCGAGACGGCGACGGCGACATGGACGGCGGCGAGAGGCTTCGGCCGTGGTGGGGAGGAGGGCTACGGTGAGGGAACGAGGGGGAGAAGAGAGGGGAAACGGAGAGGGGCTCACAGCGAGACCAGCGAGCGCGAGGGCGAGGTCGGGGATGCCCGGTAGCTCCCGAATCGACGGCGAGTACCCACGGCGGCCGGAGGCGAGGATGGCGACGGCGATGGCTCCACGGGGTGCTCCGTCTTGCGTGGCTCGACGAGGAGGTAGAGGGGGTCGCGGCAGAGCTGGGGAGCGTGTCGGGGAGGCGAGGGGAGGCCGGTGACGGCTGCTATGGCGAACGGCGGCGATGGGTGCGTCGGGTGAGAGAGAGAGAGAGCAGGGGGAGAAGCACGGGAGAGAGGGGGGATAAGGCCAGGGGA
>NC_041382.1:289205867-289225331 GCF_002162155.2 Triticum dicoccoides | reverse complement strand
GGCGATGGCTCCACGGGGTGCTCCGTCTTGCGTGGCTCGACGAGGAGGTAGAGGGGGTCGCGGCAGAGCTGGGGAGCGTGTCGGGGAGGCGAGGGGAGGCCGGTGACGGCTGCTATGGCGAACGGCGGCGATGGGTGCGTCGGGTGAGAGAGAGAGAGAGAGAGAGAGAGCAGGGGGAGAAGCACGGGAGAGAGGGGGGATAAGGCCAGGGGATCGGGGCGGCACCGAGAAGAACCGTCGCGGCATCGCGCTGGCGGGGTAGGCAGGCACGCGAGCTGGTGGCGTGGCGCTCCGCCTGTTCGCGCGCGCCGGCCACACGCCTGGCCGACTGGCGCCGGGAGGACGACGGCGGTGGTGGGCTGGGCTGGCTTGCTGGGCCAGAGGCGCCAGGTAAGGAGCCCAGGTAAGGTTTCCCTCTTTTATCTCTGTTTTCTAATTTTTGTCATTTGTTTTGATTTAAAAAAAATATTAAATCATTTTATTACCTTATGCCAATTTTTGCAGGAGCTAGATATATTATTCCAGAGCTCCCCAACAGGTGGCATAATTTTTGGACATATATTAATATATATAACTAATATATTTCCAATCCAAATATTTATGCATTAATTCCAAATGCCCAAAATAAATACCTATGAGCTCTTAAAAATATTGATTTGATTTTTATCTCTGTCCAATATTTTCAGAGAGCAACATGAGCATTTTCTTGGACCCTTTTGGAGAAATTTTTATTTGGGTCATTTTCAAAAATGATTCTGAGGGTTTCACAAATCCCCATTTCAAAATTAAATGGAATTTTAAACATGATGCACACACTCTGATGCATGACTAGCTAGGGTGTGACACTTTCGTCCACATGTGGGACATCAAGCAACCAGGTCCACGTGCCATACGGAAACAATAGCGCAGAGCAGCAGGGGTGAAGCACCCCAGTCATGGCGCCGGCGTAATAGTGAGCAATGAGGCGTCAAACCACAAAGATGCACCTTACCCGCAGTTAAGTTGGAGGGACGAAGTAATAATGCTTAAAAAGAAGTTGCAGGGACAAAGCAACCATCATTTCACTCGTTGTTGAATCCACTCCTCCCTCATCTTCTTGAAGTTAACCATGTGTTGCTTCTGTCATTATTCTGCCTCATGTGGGACACGGTTCGGCTTGGTAAAGCAGTAACACGTGGGACCGCATATTAGAAAACCTCCAGGCCAACGTCCTCTAAAAATAAGAAACCTCCCCCACCATCTACGCGGCAAAATCACCTCCTTTTTACTAATCTTTATACTATAATTTTTTAGATCAATATAATCAAGATTTATATAGATAGCACACAGGAGCAAAACCATGTGGTACGGTTAAGGGCATCCACAATGTGTAGCCAAATGTGAAAATAGCTTTTGGCATCGATGGGAACCATTGTGGATGGTGCTGCCAAAGCCAAAAAGATGGAACCAAAGCTCCCTAATTGATGGCTGGAGTGAATAGAAAAATGCAACCTCTATCCTCTTTCTCCTGTGCGTGGATGCATGTACAGTATATAGCATAGAGTCTACTCCCCTGTCCCTTCTATCACAAATCACAAAGCAGTGAGGTGTCAAATCACAAAGCACGGACGAAGCAACCATCATTTCACTCTTCGCTGACTCCGCTTCTCCATCGTCTTCTTCGAGAAACCATCTTACTGCACTAAGCTGGACGAACGACGCTATTGTGTAGCAATAGTAAATTTACGTGTCCTTTGGTTCAATGGACTTCCTGGATGCAAATAAGGTAGTTGTCTCGGCTTGCAGGCAGCACTTGCGAACGACTTAATGTGGTCTCACTCAATTGTGTTCTCCATCGAACGCACTTCGCCAAACCACAATGTTCGATATATCATCGATGTCACCGCAATTGGGAAGGAAGTCAAATAGTTACTACCTCCATTTTTTGTACACAAGGCCAGTATATCAAAATTACAATTTGCAGAAGGCCACTAACACTAATCGAGGCAAAATTAATGGGGTTTGCCTCGTACTAGCAACCAAGGACATTAATATACCCTTGTATGCATGCGGAAGTGAGAAGGTTGGTTTGCATGGCGCTGCATTAATCAAGCGATGAGGAGTGAGATGGTTAGCTCTTTGGGTGTTGGAGAACAAAATATGCATTAATTGACATGTCAAATGAGGATTTGTATTGATCAATCCCGCTAAGGAAAACCCTGCCTTTCTTTTTTAACATATGTAGTACTCCTACGTACGTACTTGTATCCTGTTTGGGTCTAGGCCTTGCATTGCCATACTTCGCCACACATTTTTGCCAAGCTTGCCTAAAGTTTTCAAATTGAAAAGGAGGTACAATTGTGCACGGCTATCACGATCAGACCGCACCCTCACACAGTTGCTCCTGCACGCCGCAAACCCAACCAAGGGAACGCACCCTCACTGACATGTGCTACCGCATGTGATCAAACCAAACTCAGCCATCCTACCACTAACACATAATTTTCATTCATACAGCATGCTTATCCAACCGCATGTTGGGGAAGATCTGTATGGCCCATGCGGTGGTCTGTTGGGGAAGAAGATGAGGTGAGTTAGAAGGGTTAGGGGACATACGATATTCATCCAACTGCTTGAAATGGTCGACTAACCAAAATGATGAAAGTCAGGAGACTTGCATAAATATATGTTTTTACATAGCAAAAGATCCCTAAAAACAACAACATAAAGAAAAACTATCACTGCTCCTAGAACAAGATGGCCTCGTCGTCTTTGGCTGCCGGCACGAACTAGCCGTAGGTTCTGACGTGTCTCTCCGCACTGTGGTTGTCCTCGGCCTGGAGCTACTAATTCATGTGGAGCGTGTGGGCGCTCTGCACGGACGAGAACACCACCTAGTTCATGACCAGGATGTCCGGTTCCGCCTGTAGGAGGGCCTCGATGGCAGCGGCATTCACGTGCTTCGCGTCGAGTTGAGCCTCCGCCGCCCGGTTCGTCTCCAGGATGTCCGGTTTCCGCCTGAAGGAGGGCCTCGATGGCAGTGGCATCCGCGCGCTCCGCGTCAAGTTGAGCCTCAGCTGCTCGGTTTGGATCCACGACATCCGGTTCCGCCTGCAGGAGGGCCTCGATGGCAGCGGCATGCGTGTGCTCCGAGTCGAGTTTAGCCTCCGCCTCCTGGTCCTCCTTTAGTATCGCCAGGTTGAACCGCTGGTCTGCCTGCACCATGGGGGACCTCGACGCCGGCACGAAGTCGACGTCCATCGTCTCATACGAATCGGGGGCCTTCTGCGTCACGACCTTTGCCATGAACATTGCATCAACTTCCTCCTCCTCGGAGCTTGGCTCCAGAGAACTCGGGGATTGGCCCGCCGCAAAGAGAGCTTGGAAACAGAGGTTTGCAGCACCGACCGCCACCCCGATTTCTGCGCGGCACTTCGCCGTCAGCATCTTGTAGTGTGTGATCTTAGGGCGCACCATGGATTTCTGACGAACTAGGGGACGCTTGATGCGGGGTAGGGGAGCGAAAGGTGGGGGGATGGGCTGGAGAGAAGGTGTGGTTTTGGGGCAGTGGGTGGCATAGGCTGAGCAGCGAAGGTTCTGGTGTGAATTGTGGTTCTGATGACGACCGGTCAATCGGTTTTGACTGTACATCACTCTTGCCGCGTTCGCGCTGCACCCCGGCATGCTTGACCCTGCACGTCGCTTACCGAATGGAATGCGCTTTGTCTTGCGTTTTCACTCGCTTGTGGAACCGCAGTTGAGAGAAAATCGATGTCCCTCCCCATCCCCTGCCCGCGTCATTTATACTACTACTCCCTCCGTTTTATGCGGAGTAAATAAAAACATAGGGAGTTTACTACTAGTACTAGGACCACTGCGTACTCTACCACAGATGTTGTCAATACTCCACTAGTAGTATTCGACGGGGAGCTTAAAAAGTTATTGTTGGACTAGCTATACGTGGAGAAATTATAGTAGGAAGAGCATGCGCGAGAACAAGCACATTCACGTGTTTGAAAAAATTGGAAACCATCTCTGTTTGAATACAAATCTAGGAGTACGTACGAATCTAACAATATTGATTGGGCATTGTTGAATGTTAATACTTTTTTCTGTAAGTTTGATCAGTGTAGAGATACTTTGACTACACATAAAACTTATATGTAAACTAGAAAGGATCGGAGGGAGTATATTGTACATTCAAAAGCGAAACGAACATTGAATACCCTTTATATATGATTTGCTGATGCTATGATCACTGGTTCAAAAATTTGAATCCGCCTTAGGTATCACACATGCACCCACTCGTTCTCTCTCGGTTTCATCTCAGGTCCGGAGATCGATTGAAAGACTAGGGTGGGTACAGTACGTTCGTTTCTCTTTTGAACGTACAATATACTCCCTCGGATCCCCACAGACCCCCCGGGTCATTTCTATCATAGAAACAGACCAAACCTTTATCTCCTTGCACAACACGCAATTCATCTCTCAACAACAATCGATCTCATCAATATGTGTCGGGGCATGAAACGAATGGGATGTCAAAACTAAGACGGGAAGCAACACATAGTGGAGGCAAAGTGAAACTTTAAATGAACCGTTTGTTTGTATGCTTGTCGGACAAATTACAACATTGGAAATACAAGCATGGTCTAGGCCCACATGGGAATGATACTCGGCGGAATGTTCAAATGAGGCATGCGGGAGGATGGACTCGACCGGAGGGCAGCACGATCGATGGAGAAGAGGGTTGGAGAGGAATGAGAAATAAGCAATGCCACATGATTATAATTGACCGGCTCAAATAAACAATAAGTTGTCTCACTTTCCCTTCTGTCTTGGTCACGAAGTAAGATACTCCCTATTTACTCTGCAAATTAGGTTTGACTGAAGTCAAACTTCATAAAATTTGACCAAATTGATAGAAAAAATATGAACATTTACAATAGCAAATCCATATGATGTGAAAGTATATTCAATAATGAATCTAATGGTATTGATTTGTTATTGTATATGTTATTATTTCTGTCTATAAACTTGGTCAAAGTTTACAAAGTTTGACTTTGAGCAAAGGTAAAATGCAGAGTAAATAAAAACAGAGGGAGTATGCAGGAACTAGTAAAGTTACTACTGCCAGAACATGGTGAGTTGGACCCCTAAATGCGGGCACGGACCGGGCACACCTCAATTATTCCTTCAAACAGCCGGACACCTACATTAGCACACCATCTGGCTACTTAATCAAGTGTTACGCTTCACTAGTTGAAAAGGAAAAAGGTGGTACTATACCCAAAACCACCACACTTGGGGCTAGGGTAACAACTTAGTACTATAGCATATTTGAACCAAGGCACAAAAACCAGCTGTTCTGTGCCTAATGCGCAACGCGGAGCTCTGACGCTTGAATTTGTCCGGGAAAATAGGAAAACCAACATGAGGGGCACACCTGTCGGGACGACGTGGCGCAGACTAGTCCAATGGAGGAGCTGGCCCATGACCTCCTCGCCACCTGCAACCGTTCATGTGGGTCGTGGGGGCCAGCAACGTGATGCAGCTCCCACACCGCCTCTGGACACGGCGACCGCGGTGAGCGACACGCTCGTCGTCGATGGACACAGTCGGCTCCAGGCCGCCGAGGGTGGCGTTAGTGCTATTGCACGACCAGTAGACCAGCACCCAACTCGCCGAGGATGCACGGGGCGCCGAAGTGCATGCATGCCGCGATGCGTCCGTGGAGTGTTGTAGCATCACCGGTGCGTGTCGGTGCTATACAAATGGTTTGTCACCCCTTTCCACGAGGACATTTGGGACCATCGCCAAGTGAGTGTGTGCGATAGGGTGTCCTTCCCACACGACCCAAAAATCATTGGGCATATGGAGGAGTGATCTAGAGGCCTTCCAAAATGTAATCGTGTGTGATGTAGCACACACTAAATTCTTTTGCACATCTGGTATCGGTGATTAACCGTTTCTAATGACGAAGTGAAACAATACGGTCTGTCGTAATGAACCATTTGGGAAACAGTATGTAAGGCACACGGGCCAACATGTGAACTATGTGTGATTTGTCCCTATCGCACACGAGTTTTCTGCGTAACCCATCTGCGATAATGTTCTATCACAAACGGTTCAGGGGCCCCTTCGCACACATACAAGTGTTGCAGACCATTTGTGATTTGTTGGGTATCACCGATGGTTGCCACAAGAGTGATGTGTGCTTTTCGTTTGGGATCCCACACGTTTCTTGAAAAAATTACGACTGGGATTGTATTTTGCATTGGGCACGGTTTACTCCCAGTTCTCATGTGCGATAACATGATATCAAAAGTGGTTCTGGAGACCCTACGCACATGTAGTAGCACTGTAAATCGTTTGCGATCTGCTGTGTATCACTGACGGTTCCGCTATGATTGACGTAAGCTTTCCGATGTGGATCGCACACACTCATCTAGTTGAACCGGGTGCAGAGCAATTGACAAGTTAAAACAAAAATCTCCCATTTTGAATCGACACGCTAAAAGCAAATTCGCCACAATATTCAATTGAACAAATAGTGTCCACATGAAGAACGTTCATCAGATTTCGCAACAATTGCAATTGAACATATGGTAGCTAAATTCCAATGATTTGTCCACACAGATATGCATTACATAATTAATCATAGTGTATGAAATACGAAGAGCTCATCAGATAGAAAATAATGGATCCATGCGTTATATGTTTAGAAGCTAACTCTTACTCAATGTTTCAAGAGAAGGCATGCTTAAATCTTCATTATCACCAGTGGGATTGATGTAGTGATCCAGGAAGAATTCACTGATAAATCTCCGAACCATCAACAATTCACCAGCCAGGAGTGGTTCAGGGGCCCTCGGTTTTAAGATGAGCTGCAGTATTTTTAAGAATAGAATCTGCCATATGAGTGGAGTAGAAGATATTAATTAAGATAGACTTACTGGTACTAATTCGCGAGGATCTTCTCAACTATCAGCAGATTTGCAGATGGAGGTCATGTGTCTGCAAACGTAGTATCCACAAAGGTTGGTCCCTGCTTTTTGCTGAGGACACTGAAATTTTTTGTACAAAATTAGTCATGTATTTGTCATGTTAGGAACAACCTAACCAGCGTTAGATGTATTATGTTTTTCTTTGGACAAAATATAAAGATGTTTATTTAGAAGCTTGAACATTTCACTAGCGTAAGGAAAGGTATTTGCAGACTGTTGGATAAATTTTCCGAAAATAACGGATTTCGGTGTGTTACTGGAGAAGTGATCTCGTGTTGCAGAGGTAGTTCCCTCTTGAATAGGTTCCCTGGTGTAGTTTTCCATAATGCGAGCACACTGCAAATGATGATGAATTTTGACAACATCAATTATTGAACCAGATATGAATGCAAATTAATTCCGACATCATAGAATTCAATAACTATCCATGAATTGCTGAAGATGTGTCAGATCCTGAGCGTTTGTTGACTCTTTGAGAAAATCGATTTAGTAAACTGTGTTCTTGTTTGGAACAATGAATACCAATATCCAGTGATCGCTACATATTAAGAAAGCCATGAACTTACAAATTATGTTGAAATCTGAAAGACAATAAGTGTATGCGTGGTTTTTTACTTGAATTACCGTTCATGATATGGCCAGAGAAATGATTCTGCATGGGACGTGTTTTCGAAGAGACAAACAACCGTGTTAATGGCCCAGTCCCGTAGGTCCTTAGCATATATTGTTGTGTCATTGGCTAATTCAGGATCTATGAAATATACACCCTCCTTTTTTTCTTCTCTGCGCGTTCAATCCCCTGAGAGGAATAAAATGCAGTTAGCTCTTTATCGTTTACAGCATTGTATGGTGAAGTTGATTAGAGTTTGTTAAGTACTTACAAAATCAGGCATCTAACAAGAGTGGGATCGAGCACGTTGAAGTTGAAGAAGAGATGTAAGTCCTCGAAACTCACATTGATGGAACCAGTGTCGTGCCAGAAATGACCTGCTGACATTTGATTCATGCAATATTCATGTAACTCGCGGCAACTAGAGATGCACTCATCAATGTATTAGCCAACAAGAAATGGCTGGCCATGGACGTAATTGCGTGCTTCAAGTATGTCTGCTTTACTTTTAGCAAGCAAAAAATGTACTTCTTCATCATCCATGGCGTCCGAAATAATAATACTCCCTGATTCAAACAAGATGTTGTTAATTTGCTTTTGGGCGATGAGTGCTTTAAGTAAGAGGCAATCGTTCTCTTTCCTCTTCACTCTCCCGCTGCGCTTACTCGCGGTCGTGGGTGTAGCCTTTTTGGCCACTTCCTTCTTGGTACTTGAAGCGTTTCTGGCAGAACATCTGGTTGCCTGCAAGGTAGACTGCCGAGCAGAAGGTGAATCTTGGACGAACTGCTTAACAGACAGTTTATCTATACCGGACTGCTGGGCTGGCGGTGCTATTATGACGGACTGCTGGGCTATAGGAGCAGAAGCATCAGACTGCTGACCATGCTTTGTAGCTATGTCGGGTTTCTGCGTAGGTGGTACCAACTTGTCGGTGTGCTGAGGAGGCTGTGCCAACGCGTTGGTTTGCTGAGCAGGAAGTGCTGGCGCATTGGTATGCTGATCATGCGACTGCGGACTGACGGACAGATGAGCAGTCGGTTCTGGACCTACAAACTGCTTAGCAGGAGGTTCCGAAGCATCAGACTCATTTGTTTGTTCAGCAACGGACGGTTTGGCACGTTGAATTGTGACCAAAAAAGCTTCTCCTCCGCATGTCTGTCTTGCGCTTGATAAAACTGTGCCGCATCGGCGACACTCTTCAGCAGGTCCAAGAATGAGTTTGGAGAACTCCACAATTGATCAAGCAGGACATACTTCGGGTCGCCGAATTTAGTCTATAATAGAAAGGGCTTACCAGCCGCTATCTCCCCAGCTTTCCAGATCTCCTCCCGAGCCGCTCTAGGCTCGAACCGTGCCTCTCGCGCCTCTTATATAGCCTTGTTGACCGTGGCTTCCTTGGCTTTTTTATCCTTCTCAATTGATTCGCATTGGCTTTTGGCATCCTTCAGCTCTCGCGCCATGGTAGATATTCTCTCCTCGCACAGGCGCCGAGCGGCTTGTTCGGCCTTTAACTTAGCAGCGGCCTTCTTGACAGCCGCATTGCTCACTCTGGCTTGCTCCTTGGCCCGGGAAAGTTCAGCCCAAAGGGTCTCAATCGTAGTAGCACCATCTGCAATTATGCATGTCCCAGTATATCATTTTCAGCTTTGTGCTAATATTAGTCTACATGCATAAGACGATTGCCCCAAAACATACCTTGTGCCTCGTCGAGCCACCTGTTGATAAGAGTAATGTCCTAATCCGCTGACTCGAGTTTCTACTTTAAATATGCAACTTCCGCAGCATGGACAGTCGTCATTGACATACCAGCCTATTTTCAAATTAATCATGTCATTTCCTGAGCATACCTTTTCGATCCTCTGATCGCCTCCCTGTGGAGGCCGACCAGAGTCTCAGGGGCTACTATCTATACACAGGCACATTCTCCATGTAAAGAGCGGTTAAGACATTACATTAAATACCTCAAAGCCTCTTAGCAGGCCCATGAAGGCTTCATTCAATCTGCTTCTTGCGGACAAAATCCTCTCAACTACCATACCCATTAAGGTACGATGTTCCTCTAAGATGGATGCATTCTGCAACATGCCATTTAATGTATCCGGTGCCTCCAGACTCCTAGAAGTGGCTATAGGTCTACGAACTCCCTTCAAAGGGATATGTTCACTCGACCCTAGAGTCGTCTTTGGTTGTAATACAGATAGTCCGGGGCCTTTATTGTTGGTCTCCGTAGGGGCTACACACCCCGGACCCTTGACAACAGAAGTATTACCTTCGGGTGCCTCCTTCATTGCCCCCCATGCCACTTGATGATTGGGGGAGACCCTCCGGGATGACACCTCGAAGTCGTCCACCCTAATGGGCGAGGAAACATGTGGAGGCGTCTCGCTTTCCATCATCTCCGGAAGAAGGTCATCCGAGGAGGAGGACTGTTGAGGAAGACTGCGGGCCGGACTACAAATATATATCTAAGAGGTTACTCTTGTGACCTGGAAAGAATGAGATATGTCTAGAATACCCTTGTTCAATTACGATTCGGCGAAAGTCTTGTCCTTATAGAGGAACTATGCGGCAACGTCGTCTTCCGAAGCCGAACCGTCTGACAGGAACATTTTCCCTCTCTTGGATGCCTCTGCCCTCAAATCTTCAGAGGCGGACCTTTTCTTCCCATGGGGAGAAGGGATATCAGCTTCTTCCTCCCCTTCGTCTTCAAAAGAGGGAGTTCCGGTCTTCCCGGACATAGCGCCCGATGTACCATTAGAGTGGGAGCTACCCTCGCATTTTTGCTCTCCTCTTTGTCCTCCTTCGCCAGCACTTGATACGGCACCGGGGCCAGCATCCTTGTTAACACGGGATCGGCTGAGTCTTCGGGGAGTGGGGCCGAACACCTAATTCGTTCCTCTTTCTTTATCCATCCATGTTCGAAGTATATGTTCAGGAGTTGAGTACTTACCGAGGTATATTGATACGGGATAATCAACCAAGCTATGTTCAGGAGTCGAGTGCTTACCGAGGTATATTGATACGGGATAATCAACTAAGCTATGTTCAGGAGTCGAGTGCTTACCGAGGTATCCGGATGGTTGTAGTCGAGGCTGATGTCCTCGGTTGTATCCGGCCACTGCTTTGGGGTCCCGAAGAATAACTTCCACATCCCTCTATGCGTTGTGCCGAAGAAGTGCTGGAGGGTCCGTGGTCCTTCTGGATTGATCTCCCACATGTGGAGGGGCCGTCGCTGGCACGGTAGGACCCGGCGAACTAACTTTACCTGGATCACGTTGATGAGGCCAGTGTCCTTTTCAAGGAGTCTCCAGATACGGCTTTGTAGCATCTGCACTTCATCAATCGACCCCCAGTCCAGCCCCTTATTAATCCATGATGCGAGTCGTAATGGAGGGCCAGATCGGAACGTGGGTGTAGCTGCCCACTTGGTACCACGAGGTTCAGTGATGTAAAACCACTCCGCTGCCCTAGGTGGGAAGTTTCCGCGAAGGAGCCCTTCGGACAAAGAGTATTGGCGAGTCTGCTCACCGTAGCACCGCCACACTCCTCTTGCTCCCCGTCGACTACCTTCGGCTTCACATTAAAGGTATTGACCCACAAGCCGAAGTGTGGAGGAATGCGGGGAAAGTCTTCACACATGATAATGAACGCCGAGATGTGGAGAAAGGATTCCAGAGCCAGATCGTGAAAGTCTAGCTCGTAATTGAACATGAGACTGCGAACGAAGGGGTGGAGAGCAAACCCTAGCCCCCGGAGGAAGTGGGAGATAAATACAACCCTCTCACCGGATCTGGGTGTAGGAATAACCTTCCCCTTAGCAGGGAGCCTGTGGGGGATTTCTGCGGTCAGGTACCTTGTCGCCCGAAGCTTCACGATGTCCTCCTCTATGACAGAGGAGGCCACCCACCGGCCTTGAAGGCTGGGTCCAGACATGACTAGGAGGCTTGGAACGATTAAGTTGAAACCTAGGCGCTGGAGCTTTAGGTTGGAAAAGTTGAGGAAGAGGTGGGTGTAGAGGAGATGGAATGGTTTGTGCCCCTATATAAAGGCGATGAATATCGAACGACTCCTCGTGAGCCTTAAAACTTGCCTATTTCCTAAGAACCGTACCGACGGGACAGTTGAATTACCCATGCCCGTATTGATGAAAATCCCGTAATAAGGGGACACAATCTCTGGTTTGAGAAGACGTGCCAATAAAACCGCATCTTGAAACATGGATCGAGAGGCTAAAAATGGTTTGAAATAAGAATAGGGTAGTGACGTGATGTCATGCTACAAAAGTTGTCAGCGGATTGAAATCACAAAATATTATACTCTCTCTATGTGTGTGTGTGGTACTCGTTTTGCAGAGACGGATGTGTTTTCTGTTCGAGGGCTGTTTTGGAGTATTCAGAGGAGGAACCCGCCTTGCAATGTCGAAGACAATCTGCGCGATGAACTCATCGTCATTGAAGCATGGTTCAGGGGCTACTGAGGGAGTCCTAGATTAAGGGGTCCTCGGGCGTCCAGACTATGTTACATGGGCCAGACTAATGGGCTATGAAGATACAAGACAGAAGACTTCTTCCTGTGTCTGAATGAGACTCTCCTTTGCGTGGATGGCAAGCTTGGCATTCAGATATGTCGATTCCTTCCTTTGTAAACCGCCTCTGTACAACCCTTGGCCGCTCCGGTGCCTATATAAACTGGAGGGTTTAGTCCGTAGAGGTAATATAATCACAATCATACAAGCTGGACTTCTAGGGTTTAGCCATTACGATCTTGTGGTAGATCAATTCTTGTAACCCTCATACTCATCAATATCAATCAAGCGGGACATAGGGTATTACCTCCATCAAGAGGGCCCTAACCTAGGAAAACATCGCCCCCCTATCTCCTGTAACCATGGATCCTAGACGCATAGTCCGGGACCCCCTACCCGAGATCCGCTGGTTTTGACATCGACAGGGGGGAGCTGGTGAAGGAGATTGGGTGGACTAGTTGAGTGAAATGTGGGCGGACCGTGGGGGTGTTGGCGGCCTAGGTGAAACGGGTGAAAAATATCCCTGGTCATCGCGCGCGCGGAAAGGCATATGCAAACGGTTGCCTCTAAGCTCTCGTGTGCACAAATAGAATAATTTCATTTGAAATAAAGACGTACTAATTTTGAAATGAAGACATGAGTTCATCGTTTCGCCTCTTAATTTTTCCCACGTAAACTAATCACAATTTTACCACGGGTTTGATTTGTTGTCACATTTCAGGTCTCGCGTGCTATATGTAAGACATTTTTTTGGCATTTACCATGAATGTTGGCATATAAATCATTTCCTAGTCGGACTGCATTTCCTGTCAAAAGGGATGAGGATTGTCGTTCGATCTGGGAGCATCCAACGGTGCAGATGTACGATCCGTGGGGTTTGGGTTTTGGCCAATCAGAACGCATGACTCAGATCGCGCGCGCAGCAAAGGGGGGCATCTCCCACGGTTTGGTAGGCACACGGCTTTCGTGTGTGAACTGTGTGCTATTTGAAAACTTGTTTTGGGAGGGGCTATTTGAAAACATTTACATGTGCTGTCGAAAGGGATGAGGATCACCGTTCGATCTAGGAGAATCCAACGGTGCAGACATACGATCCGTGGGGTTTGGGTTCTGGCCAATCAGAACGCACGACTCAGATCGCGCGCGTGGCAGAGGGGGGTACATCGGCCACGGTTTAGAGGACACACTGCTTTCGTGAGTGAACGTGTGCTCTTTGAAAACATTTACATTACTAACATCATATTTTTGTTCGAATGAAAACATGAGTTCATCGTTTCGCCTCCAATTTTTTTCCACGGTAAGAACTCATGAGTATAGCGAAGCGTGTCATATACTAGTATCACGAATATACAGTATATATGATACTAGTGTATGATACTACCTTTAATTAATTATAGCGCATAGTATAATACATATAGTATTGTATCATATATAGATCATATTTATTGCCATGCATGACACAAATTAGCATCACATTTAACATGATGCGGTATCTACCTATATGTTACTCTAACCCTCTTTATATATATTTAATTCTTTGCCACATCAGCATACTTGTTATTTCTGAGTGCATGACATCGTCGGCTATGATACCACCACTATGGCCAGCTTTATATAGTGGGGAGTATCATATATTATATATATTATCATGCATATGATACTAGTGTTTGATAGTACCAGTGGTAGAGGTAGGAATCGTAAATTTGATCTTGAGGGGGGGCCGATTAAGGAAACATAACAAAAAGTTTATTGTTCATGCCCAAAATATAAAGAAGTGACTAATGTTGGGGAGGACGGGGCCCCTGCTGCCCCCCTCCCCCCCCCCCTGCCTCCGCCACTGGATACTACATACGTACCTTCATAGTGCATATATATATATAGTATCATAGAGTAGTATATATCATAGATGACCGTATTTATGGCCATGCATGACACAAAGTAGTATAACATTTATTATATATATATATGTGTGTATATATATATGTTACGTTATCTACCTATGTTACTGGTTCTTTGCCACATAATCATATTTTCTATTCACGAGTGCATGATACCGGCTATGATACCCCCACTATGGCCACCCTAATAAGGCTGGTCGTAATATGGTAGTATCAAGCGGTATGATGCATGTCATCTAGACTTTTTGGATGATCTGGCATACAGTTAAATGACGAAAGAGAGGGTGTGGTATCATATCATGATACCGTATCATATTAAATGTTGTACTACCTTGTGTCATGCATGGCAATTAATAAGGCAACCTAAGATACTAACTTATGATACTATGCATGTGCGCATTACGAAGGTATTTCCGATCATATACTAGTATCATGCATATATACTCCCTCCTTCCTAGTTTATAGGCTTATCTCAAAATTTTAGTTTTTCCATTTTGTAAGGCCGAATTTGGTTGTTCCCCATCACATGTTAGGTTCCAAGGTGCATTAAATCATTGCATGCAAGTATTAAGAGAAAGTTGACCAATGCATGTATTTATGCATGCATGTATTGCAATTGATACATTGGAAAACATAATGTTTGAGGAAAACAAAAGCATTAATTGGGTGTTTCTGCAAACTACAAAAAGTATTCCACCACTCACCATCTACCTTGGTTGGTGAGATTTTTGAATTGAGCCCTATAAAAGGCTGGTTGTAATGGGGAGTATCATATACTCGCATCATGCATATGATATATACTAGTGTGTGAAACTACTTTCGTAATGCATAGTATCATAAGTTAGTATCTTAGGTTGCCTTATTAATTTTCATGCATCGTACAAAGTAGCACAACATTTAATATGACACGATATCATGATATGATACCACATCATCTCTTTCCTCATTTAATTTTATGCCACATCATGCAGAAATTCTAGTTGGCATGCATGATACCCTTATGATACTACCATTACAACCAGCCTAAACCGGAAAGGAGGGAGTGATACTAGCTAGTCTATGATATACTAGCTACCTCACTAAGAGGATGATTAATAATACAGCCAAGGGTCGGCTATAAGAAGTTGCCATGCCATATACAGCCAACCAGTTGGCGGGCATGTACAATAATATGTTCTAAATACGTACTAGTTTATCAATAGTTGGCCCACCTTACATCCTCACAAAGTGTCTTGGGTCTCGTGTTGCAGCTGGCTCTACTAACCAAGAGCCCACTTCTCTTCTCTCTCCTCTTCTCTTTCCTCCAACTAGATCACATATATATTATTCTATTCCTTATAGCCTGCTTAGACTATCCACAGTGGGAGTAACATATATATATATATATGTAGTAACATCACAAGTATCTAGATAAAATAGATGATGTGGCAAGCAATAAATGAAGAAAGAGAGGAAAGTGGTAACATAGCTAGTTACTAGTAGTAAGAGTAACATCACACATCTCAAGGCAAGATGAGTCTATAACCTAATAAATGAAGTGTTGCATGTTACTACACATATGTTACTCCCCACTATAGAGGTAGTAACATAGACTAGTAACATTCTATGTTACTACCCATTGTGGCTAGTCTTATGTCACTCTATTGTACTTGCTCTAATGCATAGTATCATAGAGTAGCTAGTATCATATGTAGTACTTTATTTATATTGTCATGCATGACACATAGTAGCATAGCATTTATTATGATATGTTTTCATGATATCATACTTAGCCCTCTCTTTATTCATTTAATTAATTCTATGACAGCTCATCAAAATTGCCTAGTTGGCATGCCTGATACTAGCTATGATACCCCCTTACTATCAGCCTAGCAAAGAAGGTGTACAGATCATTTGTGCGTTGCTTTGTGAGTTTTCATCCATTTGTTCGAGAAGCGGGGAGAAGTTTCAAACATTCTGGCCGCGAGGTGCGGCTACTGGCGTAGGCCTAGTTGGTATTTTCATTACAGGAAATTCTGATGGATTTCGAACATCATCAAAGTTGATGTGCGTGCTCTCACGACCCCGTGGAAAAATTTGGTAAAGTTTGGCACAAGTTTTAATGAAAGCTCCTTCCAAACCGGAGCATCTCACAAGAAGGATCATGGTTTCCAAAAAGGAGAGGTGTCAATTCAAACTCCTGTGGCCGGTGACTTCATCGTTTGGCCTCATAAAAATTTCCACGGTATGCAATCACCATTATACCATGGGTTTGATTTTCTGGCGCATTTCAGGTATCTTTAGCTATATTTAAGACATTTTTTGAGATTAACGTGCATTTTCTGCATAAAAATAAAATTACAACTGGAACTGCATGTGCTGTCGAAAGGGGTGAGGATCGCCGTTCGATCTGGGAGCATCCAACGGTGCAGACGTATGATCCGTGGGGTTTGGGTTCTGGCCAGTAAGAAAGCACGACTCAGATCGTGGCCTAGGTGGCAGGGATTGGTCGGCACACGACTTTCATCAATGAACCATGTGCTATTCGCAAACTAGATTGCGTATTTTTGTTCACACATACTGTAGTGAGATCAATTGAGTGTACTACCTCTATGATATAATAACAATAATAATAATAACAAAAAATAGTTCACATTCATTGCCTGAGCTGACAGCACATCAAGGTCAACATATTAACGGTTCTTACATCAATAGAAAACCGGGCATAACTCACAAATTTAGTACACGCGACAGTTATAAATTGAACGAATTAAGTTGCAGGGTAGGCATAAAGACTAGTCTTATGACTTAACTCCCATGTACATGGGGGAATTGGGATCATTAAGTTGACCCCGAATGAACTCGGGGTTTTGATGATTTTACGCTGCTTTGTTAGACGGGTGTGTGATCCCTTGGCTCGCAACTCATCAAATTCATCGTACTTGGCCTCATCGGCAACATCGTCGACACCCAGTACCCTTCTGTTCACATGCATCACTAAATGGCAGTTCTTACGCAAGGGGTCTTCCACAAAGAAAATCTTGGTAGCATCGCTGGCAAGAATGAATGGGGCCGCATGGTATGCCATTGTTTTCCTGTTAACACTGGTCTTCCTGTACTCATCAATCCTTACCTGACCAAGAGGGATCCATATGCACCTGAATAATGCCACCTTAACTTTCACATAGTCAAGGTCCCAAATCTCTTTGATGGTTCCATAGTATACCCTTTTATCAGCTTCATTTACAATCATGCATTCTATTCGAACAGAGCTATTTTGATACGAGGTCTTCTGATCACGTTCCTCAGTGTAGAACTTGTATCCATTTATGTCATATGCTTGGTACGTTAACATTCTAGGTGATGGCTTTTGTGCCAACCACATAGCAATGTCATCGATGGATCCTTGTGCCAAACGATTCTTCAGCCATTCGGTGTAGTTCTTAGTGTGCTCGTTCATCTCCACATTTTATGAAGGCACCATTGGTAAGAAGCTTTGGCATATCTCCGCCAAGTGTTCTTTGGCATACTGGGCTATTAAGCAGTACCATCAAATGGGCTTTCTCTGCCAATTCTCTGGGAGCAGCCATTTGCGTGCCAGCAAGGACTGGCTTAGCTTTCAGCCTTCCCTCATGGCGAGAGAGGGGCAAACCTATAGGTCTTTGTTTCATGTATTTGGTGCAAAACTCAACCACCTCCTCCTTGTATAACCTTGTAGGATGCTTGCCTCTGGATGGTTTCAGTTCCAACAAAAGCGCTTCAGTATTCCCATGAACCGCTCGAAGGGATACATGTTGCAAAGAAACACAAGACCACAATACTTTATCTCGTCGACAAGATGCATAGTGAGATGGACCATGACATCAATGAATGACGGTAGGAAAAACATCTCTAGGTTGGACAATATTCTTGCAATATTATCTTACATATGATCCAACTCTTCAGGATTTACAACTTTCTGCCATAATTGGTCCAAGAAATCACAGAGGTCAATGAGTGTGTTTCTTATATCTTTGTCCATCAGATTCCTTATGGCCATTGGGAGGATTTGTGTCAACATTACGTGGCAATCATGTGATTTCATGTGTCCCAACTTCATTTTACCTGACCACACATCCACGAGACTTCTGATGTTTGCACGGTAGGAAGAGGGTGTCTTAACTGACAACAAATAGGTGAAGAACTGTGTTGCTTCTTTTGTACTAAAATTGTAACTCTGGCGATCTTTGATGAATTTGTCATTATCTTCTGCTTCACTCTTGCATTTTGATTGATCAGCAAGCATGTCGAGCCGTGAACCGTCACCATCCTTTCTTTTACCTTTAATCTTGAGCAGAGTACCAAGGATGCTTTCACATACGTTCTTCTCTACATGCATGAAATTGATGCAGTGATGTACACGTAGAATCTCCAGTAAGGTAATTTCCAGAACATCGATTTCTTCTTAAACACTTGACCCTTGGGTGTTTGTTTCACTTTCAAAGGGTGGTTCTTGCCAAGCACAACATTAATTTTTTAGCCATGTTGTGGACCACCTCCCCATCATAGGGTCTTGGGCCCGCACCTGCCTCTGTCGTACCATCAAACTCAGCTTTTGTCTTCTGGTATGGGTGTGGCCGACGACGAGAGCACCGTCACCCATGCATCCTACTTGTCGTCATCCAACGTTCGGTGGCACATGTGGCAGGTGAAGCGACGAACCGTCCACGTCCATCATCATCGACCTCACGTCCACCGGCACCACCGAGGTCGGTGACTCCTCCAAGGATGAGTATGGCATGGGAGGCGGCAGGGCATGGTGTGCCAACTGGCCGGTCCATTCGTGTTCTACTCTTGCTCGCCGGAGACTGCACCTTCACTTCATGGGTATTGAACCCCGCCCCTGTAGATGGAGATCCCAGAAGGAGGACATCGGTCGCCGCCGTAGAATAGGTTTAGGGTCGGCTTTCTTTTATTTTTCCGTCCTATAAAAGTTCAAAATGTAATGAAAATCTATCGTGTTTGCATGAATCTCGTCCGGTGTATATGAACTTTCGCAATAATAGTAACATATATTGTAGGAGTATGAAAATATATGGAATGATGATTCGTTTTTGTGTGTATAAACTTAGAAGGTTTGACCCGAGACAAAGCTAACATGCGAAGTAAATAAACACATAGGGTCTACATACACAATTTATCTTAGGCACTCCAATAGTACGTCCACTACACATTCACGCATTTCACATCTTTCTACATCTACGGGAACCTACGAAAGGGTTAACGCCTGTCGCGGTCGCATTGCACCCCACACATGGTCGGTCCTGCACACGGCTCACGCAAATGGAACGTGCTTCGGCTTTCCTCTTCAATGACATGTGGGACTGCACTTGGTGAAACCGACCATGCACCAAATTCCCCCGCCCACAGCGCGAAAATCCCCCCCCCCACCCAAAATTCCCCCCAAATCCCAAATTCAACCGCCCT